>NW_027596847.1:0-144061 GCF_964194155.1 Cetorhinus maximus
CGTCCTCCGGCCCTGACAGAAGGGGCGGGGCTCCCTGGCCATGACGTCACCGACTCCAGCTCCTCACCAATCAGTCAACTCATTCTCGGCTCCCCTCCCTCCTCAGGTCCAGTCAGGAGAGAGGACTCCTCTGATTGATGGAAGGCCGCACCAATTGCGCTTGGGAACACCCCGACCAATCAGAGGGCGTCGCAGCCGGTCCATCACTTTAGCCAATGAACATCAACAATGGCTGTGATTGACATTGGCCTTAGCCAATCAGCTGTGACCACTTGCTGCCGTGGCCCCGACGCTGCCCAGAGAGGAGAGAGGATGGAGTGAGGATGGAGGGAGAGAGGATGGAGGGATGGAGAGAGTGAGGATGGAGGGAGAGAGGATGGAGGGATGGAAGATGGAGGGAGTGAGGATGGAGGGAGAGAAGATGGAGGGATGGAAGATGGACGAGAGAGGATGGAGGGAGTGAGGATGGAGGGACAGAGGATGGAGGGAGTGAGGATAGAGGGAGTAAGGATGGAGGGAGTGAGGATGGAGGGACAGAGGATGGAGGGAGAGAGGATGGAGGGAGTGAGGATGGAGTGAGAGACGATGGAGGGAGAGAGGATGGAGTGACAGAGGATGGAGGGACAGAGGATGGAGGGAGTGAGAATGAATGATGGAGGGAGAGAGGATGGAGGGAGTGAGGATGGAGGGACAGAGGATGGAGGGAGTGAGGATGAATGATGGAGGGAGAGAGGATGGAGGGAGTGAGGATGGAGGGAGAGAGGATGGAGAGACAAAGGATGGAGGGAGTGAGGATGGAGGGAGAGAGGATGGAGAGACAGAGGATGGAGGGACAGAGGATGGAGGGAGTGAGAATGAATGATGGAGGGAGAGAGGATGGAGGATGGAGGGAGTGAGGATGGAGGGACAGAGGATGGAGGGAGTGAGGATGAATGATGGAGGGAGAGAGGATGGAGGGAGTGAGGATGGAGGGAGAGAGGATGGAGAGACAAAGGATGGAGGGAGTGAGGATGGAGGGAGAGAGGATGGAGGGACAGAGGATGGAGGAATAGAGGATGGAGGGACAGAGGATAGAGGGAGAGAGGATGGAAGATGGAGGGACAGAGGATGGAGGGTGAGGATGGAGGGTGTGCAAATGGTGGGAGTGAGGATGAAGGGAGAGTCAGGATGGAGGAGAGTGAGGATGGAAAGAATGAGGATGGAGGGAGACAAAATGGAGAGAAAGAGGATTGAGAGAATGAGGATTGAGAGAATGAAGGTGGAGGGAGTGAGGATGTAGGGGGTGATGATGGAAAGAGAGTGGATGGAGGCAGTGAGAATGGAGAGGGAGAGAGTGAGGATGGAGAGATAGAGAGAGGATGGATGGAGGGAGAGGATGGAGAGAGTGATTATGGAGAGAGAGGATGGAGGGATTGAAGGTGGAGGGAGTGAGGATGGAGAAAGAGAGAATGGAGGGAATGAGGATGGAGGATGTGAAAATAGAGGGAATGAGGATGGAGGAAGTGAGAATGGAGGGAGAGAGGATGGATGTAGTGAGGATGGAGGGAGAGAGGATGGATGTAGTGAGGATGGAGGAAGTGAGAATGGAGGGAGAGAGGATGGATGTAGTGAGGATGGAGGGAGTGAGAATGGAGGGAGAGAGGATGGACGGAGGGAGAGAGGATGGAGAGAGTCAGGATGGGGAGCATGAGGACGGGGGAGTGAGGATAGAGCGAGAGTGAGGATGGATCAAGAGGATGGAAGAGAGTGAGGATGGAAGGAGAGAGGATGGAGGGGAAGAGGGTTGAGAGAGTGATGGTGGAGGGAGTGAGGATGTAGGGGGTGAGGATGGAGAGAGAAAGAGAATGAAGGCAGTGGAGAGGGAGAGAATGAGGATGGAGGGAGAGAGGATGGAGAGAAAGTAAGGATGGAAGGAGTGAGGATGGAGAGAGAGAGAGAATGAGGATGAAGGGAGAGCAGATGGAGAGTGATAGAGAGAGGATGGAGGGAGAGTGAGTATGGTGAAAGTGAGGATGGAGAGAGTGTGGATGGAGGACAGTGAAGTTGGAGAAGAGTGAGGATGGAGGAGAGTGAGGATGGAGTGTGAGGATGTAGAGGGTGAGGAGGGTGGGAGCAGGTTGAGGGTGTGAGGATGAAGGGGCTGAGGGAAAGAGGGAGTGAGGATGGAGAGAGTAAGGGACATCACCTCACTCTTGACTTCTGTCATGAGGAAGTTATTAGAATCGATCATTAAAGAGGTTATAGCTGGGCACTTAGAAGAGCTCAAGGCAACCGGGAAGAGTCAGCATTGTTTTGTGAAAGGAAAATCACATTTAACCAATTTATTGGAGTTTTTTGAAGGAGTAACATGCGCGGTGAATAAAGGGGAGCCTGTAGACATACTGTACTTGGATTTCCAGAAGGCATTTAATAAGGTGCCGCACCAAAGATTATTACGGAAAATAAAATCTCATGGTGTAGAGGGTAACATATTAGCGTGGATAGAAGATTGGCTGGCTGGCAGAAAGCAAAGAGTATGTGTAAATGGGTCTTTTTCAGATTGGCAGGATGTGATGAGTGGAGTCCCACAGGGGTCTGTACTTGGGCCTCAACGTTTTACGATTTACATCAGTGACTTAGATGAGGGGAGTGAAGGCTGGTAGCTAAATTTGCAGATGACACCAAGATAGGTAGGGAAGTATTTTGTGAAGAGGCCATAAGGAGGTTCTCGATGTTTATAGATAGGTTGAGTGAGTGGGCAAAGATCTGGCAAATGGAGTTTCATGTGGGAAAATGTGAAGTTGTTCACTTTAGCAGGAAGAACAAAAAAGCAGAGTATTACTTAAATAGAAAATGGCTGAATAATTCAGAAGTGCAGAGGAATCTAGGTGTTCTAGTACATGAGTCACATGTACTGGTACAGCAAGTAATTAAGAAGGCTGATGGAATGCTATCCTTTATTACGAGAGGGATTGAATATAAAAGTAAGAATGTTTTGCTTCAGTTATACAGGGCATTGGTGAGACTGCACCTCGAATACTGTGTGCAGTTTTGGTCTCCTTATTTAAGGAAGGATGTAAATGCATTGGAGGCAGTTCAGAGGAGGTTTACTAGGTTAATACCTGGAATGAGTGGGCTGTCTTATGAGAAAAAGTTGGACAGACTGGGCTTGTTTCCACTGGAGTTTAGAAGAATGAGGGGTGATTTGATTGAAGTATACAAGATCCTGAATGGCCTTGTCAAGGTGGACGTGGAAAGGATGTTTCCTCTTGTGGAAGAGTCCAGAACTAGGGGGCACTGTTTTAAAATTAGGGGTCACCCTTTTAGGACAGAGATGAGGGGAATTTTTTTCTCTCAAAGGGTTGTGTGACTTTGGAACTCTCTGCCTCAGAAGGTGCAGAGGATATAGAGAAGGAGGAACTTAGAACAATCACCATCACTAGAGAAAAAGTACTGAGCAAACTATTGGGATTAAAGGGTGACAAGTCCCCAGGACCTGATGGCCTACATCCCAGAGTCTTAAAGGAAGTGGCAGCAGAGATAGTGGATGCATTGGTAATAATATTCCAAAATTCCCTGGATTCTGGAAAGGTTCCAGTGGATTGGAAAAATGCTAATATAACGCCCTTATTCAAAAAGGGGGGGAGGCAGAAAGTAAGAAACTATAGACCAGTTAGTTTAATGTCTGTCGTTGGGAAATTGTTGGAATCCGTTATTAAGGAAGTAGTAATGAGGCATTTGGAAAGTCAAAATGCAATCCATCAGAGTCAGCATGGCTTTATGAAGAGTAAATCGTGTTTGACTAATTTGCTAGAGTTCTTTGAAGATGTGACAAGCAAAGTGGATAACGGGGATCCTGTAGATGTAGTATGTCTGGACTTCCAGGAGGCCTTTGATAAGGTGCCGCACAAAAGATTAATACACAAGATAAGATCACATGGAGTTAGGGGTAAGATATTAGCTTGGATAGAGGATTGGCTAACCAACAGAAAGCAGAGAGTCGGGATAAATGCATCTTTTTCTGGATGGCAAGCTGTAACTAGTGGGGTGCCACAGGGTTCGGTCCTTGGGCCCCAACTATTTACAATCTATATTAATGACTTGGATTCAGGGATAGAAGGTACTATAGCTAAATTTGCAGATGACACCAAAATAGGTGGGAAAGTAAGTTGCAATGAAGAAATAAGAAATTTACAAATGGATATGGACAGGTTAGGTGAATGGGGCAAAATTTGGCAGATGGAGTTTAACGTGGATAACTGTGAGGTTATCCATTTTGGTCAGAAGAATAAAAAGGCAACTTATTATTTAAATGGAGAGAAACTTCAGAAATGCTTCAGCACAGAAGGATCTGGGTGTCCTCGTGCATGAATCGCTGAAAGCTAGGATGCAGGTACAGCAGGTAACAAGGAAGGCAAATGGAATTTTGGCATTTATTGCTAAAGGAATAGAGTATAAAAATAAGGAAGTGATGTTGCAACTGTACAAGGCATTGGTGAGACCACACCTGGAGTACTGTGCACAGTTTTGGTCCCCTTACTTGAGGAAGGATGTAGTTGCACTGGAGGCGGTTCAGAGGAGGTTCACTAGATTGATTCCAGAGATGCGGGGCTTGTCTTATGAGGAGAGATTGAGCAGTTTAGGCCTATACTCACTAGAGTTTAGGATGAGAGGAGATCTAATTGAGGCATATAAGGTGCTAAAGGGGAAAGACAAAGTAGACGTGGAGCGGATGTTTCCCCTTGTGGGGCATTCTAGAATGAGGGGCCATAGTTTTAGGCTAAGGGGCAGTAGGTTTAAATCAGAGATGAGGAGGAATTACTTTTCTCAAAGGGTCGTGAATCTGTGGAATTCACTACCTCAGAGTGCAGTGGATGCCGGGACACGGAATAAATTTAAGGAGGAGATAGACAGATTTTTAATTAGTAATGGGTTGAAAGGTTATGGGGAGAGGACGGGAAATTGGAGTTGAGGTCGAAATGAGATAAGCCATGATCGTAATGAATGGTGGGGCAGGCTCGAGGAGCTGAATTGCCTACTCCTGCTCCTAGTTCTTATGTTCTAATATTCTTATGTTCTAGAAGGTGGTGGAGGCGGGGTCATTGAATATTTGTAAGGAAGAGGTAGATAGATTCTTGTTAGGCAAGGGAATCAAAGGGAATGTGGAAATCAAAACACAAGAAGATCAGCCATGATCTTATTGAATGGCGGAGCAGGCTCGAGGGGCTGAATGGTCTACTCCTGTTCCTATTTCTTAAGTTCTTATGGAAGGAGAGAGGGATGAGGAAGAAATTGGGAGGAGAGAGATGAAAGGAGGAGAGGGGAGGGGAAGAATGGGAGGGGATGGGGGTCAAGGGGGAATTGAAAGGGGGGAGGAGAAACAAGAGGCAAGAGGGAGGAGGCTGGTGATAGAGGAGCAGACAGAGGTAGATATAGGGAGGGAGGAGGCAGGAGAGAGGGAGCAAGGGGGCAAAGGCAGGAGAGAGGAGGCAAGAAGGAGTAGGCAATATAGAGGAGGGGACAGAAGTAGGAAGCGAGATATGGAGGACGGGGAGGGAGGAGGAAGGAGGCAAGAGGGAGGAGGGAAGTGGCTGCTCTGGATACTCTTGCAAATGTAAGGGTGAATGTCCATAGTGAAAGAAGCACATCACCAAGATGGAAAGCAGTCATTGCGTTGTTACAGCACAGAAGGAGGCCATTCTGTCCATCAGGCCTATGTCAGCTCTCTGTAGAACAATGCAGAGCCATTCCAGTCCCATTCTCCCGCTCTATCCCCATAGCCCCGCAGCTTTATTTCTCTCATGTGCCTGTCCAGTTTCCTTTTGAAGTCATCCATCACCTCCGCTTCCACCACTGTGGAGTGCAATTTCAGACCATGTCAAACTGCGAGGGGTTGGGGTGTGGGTATCATTAGTACTGAAGAAAACTGTGACTAAATAAAAGAAGACATTAATTTAAAAAATGCAGAATAGTTGTAATTGGCACATGAGTTTCAATAGTTATAAATGTGAGGTAGTGCATTTTGGTAGAAGGAATAAGAAGGCCATGTACAGCTTGACAGTAATCTATCAAGGAGCCCTGGCAAACGTAGAGTCAATGGGAATCGGGGGAAAACTCTCCACTGGTTGGAGTCATACCTAGCACAAAGGAAGATGGTTGTGGTTGTTGGAGGTCAGTCATCTCAGTTCCAGGACATCACTGCAGGAGTTCCTCAGGGTAGTGTCCTCGGCCCAACCATCTTCAGCTGCTTCATCAATGTCCTTCCTTCCATCATAAGGTCAGAAGTGGGGATGTTCGCTGATGATTTCACAATGTTCAGCACCATTCGCGACTCCTCAGATACTGAAGCACTCCATGTCCAAATGCAGCAAGCCCTGAGCAATATTCAGGCTTGGGCTGACAAGTGGCAAGTAACATTCGCACCACACAAGTGCCAGGCAATGACCATCTCCAACAAGAGAGAGTCCAGCCAACACCCCTTGATGTTCAATCGCATTACCATCACTGAATCCCCCACTATCAACATCCTGGAGATTACCATTGACAAGAACCAGCGATATAAATACTGTGGCTACAACAGCAGGTCAGAGGCAGGGAATCCTGCGGCAAGTAACTCACCTCCTGACTCCCCAAAGCCTGTCCACCATCTACACAGCACAAGTCAGGAGCGTGACAGAATACTCTCTACTTGCCTGGATGAGTGCCGCTCCAACAACACTCAAGAAGCTGGACACCATCCAGGACAAAGCAGCCCGCTTGATTGGTACCACACCCACAAACATTCACTCCCTCCACCACTGACACACAGTTGCAGCAGTGTGTACCACCTACAAGATGCACTGCAGGAATTCACTAAGGCTTCTTTGACAATCCATGACCACTACCATCTAGAAGGACAAGGGCAGCAGATGGATGGGAACACTGCCACCTAGAAGTTCCCCTCCAAGTCACTTAACATCCTGACTTGGAAATATATCGCCATTCCTTCACTGTCGCTGGGTCAAAATCCTGGACCTCCCTCCCTAACAGCACTGTGGGTGTACCTACGCCACATGGACTGCAGCGGTTCAAGAAGACAGCTCACCACCACCTTCTCAAGGGCAACTAGGGGTGGGAAGTAAATGCTGGCCCAGCCAGAGAAGCCCACATCCCATGAATGAATAAAAAAAATATTGGGGGCTAAATAGAGTAATGGAGCATAGGGATCTAAGGGCACAGATACACAAATCACTGACTGTAACATTGCAGGTTAATAACACCATAAAAATCAACAAAAGTTGGGGTTGTTTCTATAGGGATTGAACTCAAAAGCAGAGAAGTTATGTTAAATTTGTATAGAACCATAGTTAAACCACACTTGGTTGTACTATACACTGGTCTCCAAATTATAAAAAGGATGTAGAGCCACTGGGGAAGGTGCAAAAAAGATTTACGAGGATGATACTCGAACAAAGTGGTTATACTTTCAGGAATGACTCAACAAGCTGGAGTGTTCTCTCTCTAGAGCTGATAAGATTCTATAACATTATGAAAGGGTTTAATAGGACAGAGAGAAAATGTTTCCACTTGCGAGGGAGACAAAATCTCGGGAACATAATCACTAATAGGAGGAGCTTCTTTACCCATTAAATGGTGCGAATGTGGAACTCTCTACCATAAAGAGTCATTGAGGTGAATAGCTTAGATGCATTTAAGGCAAAGCTAGATAAACACATGAGGGAAAAAGGACTAGAAGATTAGGGTGACAGAGTTAGGAAAAGATAGGTAGGAGGCAGCTCATGTGGAATAGAAACACCGATCCCTGTCCCTCGCGGACCAATTTCATTGTATACCCACCTTCGATCGGTTTTTGTTGGCACGTATTTATGTTTTTCAAGGAATTTATGCTCGTACCACCCCTTCTTTATAATGTGTCTCTCAATGACCTTCCTATCCTTGTGTCATTCTATTTATTTTAGAGTAACTCACCATTGTGTTATTATAATTGCATAAAAATAATAAAGGGAATTTATTTCAAGTGTTGAAAGATTTTTCCAATAAATCAGGCATGTTATCTTGGATACAAGAAATGTTTGATTAATGTGTATTGTACAGTGGTTTAAGTTATAAGGTTGTTACTGTTCAAAGGTTTATTCAATATGAACTACTGATTGCTAATCTCTGCCCTATATATTATTAAAATGTCAGTTCCAAGAATGTGGGAAGATCAACAGCAGATCACAGTTATCAAACTTCATATTTTTAAATTTGATCAAGGGATATGAACATTGCTGGCTGGGCCAGCATTTATTGCCTATCCCTAATTGCCCTTGAGAATGTGATGGTGAGTTGCCTTCTAGAACCGCTGCAGTCCATGTGGTGTAGGTACACCCAAAGTGCTGTTCGGGAGGGAGTTCCAGGATTTTGACCCAGCGACAGTGAAGGAACAGTGATATATTTCCAAGTCAGGATGGTGAGTGACTTGGAGGGGAGCTTCCAGGTGGTGGTGGCCCCATGTATCTGCTGCCCTTGTCCTTCTAGATGGTAGTGGTTGCGGGTTTGGAAGGTGCTGTCTAAGGAGCCTTGAGGATTTGCAGCAGTGCTCCTTGTAGGTGCTACACACTGCTGCTGCTGTGCACCAGTGGTAGAGGGAAGGAATGTTTAAGGTGGTGGATGGAGTGCCGATCAAGTGGGCGACTTTGTCCTGGATGGTGTTGAGTTTCTTGAGTGTTATTGAAGCTGCACTCATCCAGGTAAGTAGAGAATATTCCATCACACTCCTGATTTGTAGATGTCCAACTAGGGAAGGGGCAATACTGGACCTGGTATTAGGTAATGAACCCGGCCAGGTGGTCGAAGTTTCAGTCGGAGCATTTCGGGAAAAGTGACCATAATTCAGTAAGTTTCAAGGTACTGATGGGTAAGGATAACAGGAGTCCTCAGGTTAAGGTGCTTAATTGGGGGAAGGCTAATTATAACAATATTAGGCAGGAACTGAGGAATCTAGACTGGAGGCAGATGTTTGAGGGCAAATCAACAACTGACATGTGGGGGGCTTTCAAACATCAGTTGATAAGAATTCAGGACCGGCATGTTCCTGATAGGATGAAGGATAAGTATGGCAAGTTTCAGGAACCTTGGATAACCAAGGATATTGTGAGATTAGTCAAAAAGAAAAGGGAAGCATTCTGAGGGCTAGAAGGCTGCGAACAGATGAAGCCCGTGGAGAATACAAAGAAAGTAGGAAGAAACTTAAGCAAGGAGTCAGGAGGGCTAAAAGGGGTCATGAAAAGTCATTGGCAACCAGGATTAAGGAAAATCCCAAGGCCTTTTATACATATGTAAAAAGCAAGAGGGTAGCCAGGGAAAGGGTAGGCCCACTCAGGGACAGAGGTGGGAATCTGTGTGTGGAGCCAGAAGAAATGGGAGAGATACTAAATGAATACTTCTCATCAGTATTCACCAAAGAGAAGGACTTAGCAGTCGATTTGTCCAGGGAAGAGTATGTAGATAGCCTGGATCATGTTGAGATCAAAAAAGAGGAGGTGTTAGGCGTCTTGAAGAATATTAAGGTGGATAAGTCCCCAAGGCCAGATGGGATCTACCCCAAAGTACCGAGGGAGGCAAGGGAGGAGATTGCTGGGGCCTTGACAGAAATCTTTGTATCCTCACTGGCTACAGGTGAGGTCCCAGAGGACTGGAGAATGGCCAAAATTGTTCCATTGTTTAAGAAGGGTAGCAGGGATAATCCAGGAAATTACCGGCCGGTGAGCCTTACGTCAGTGGTAGGGAAATTATTGGAGAAGATTCTTCGTGACAGGATTTACTACCATTTGGAAGCAAATGGGCGTATTAGTGAAAGGCAGCGTGGCTTTTTGAAGGGGAGGTCGTGTCTCACTAACTTGATCTAGTTTTTCGAGGAAGTGACAAAGATGATCGACGATGGAAGGGCAGTGGATGTTACATACATGGATTTCAGTAAGGCTTTTGACAAGGTCCCTCATGGCAGACTGGTACAGAAGGTAAAGTCGCATGGGATCAGAGGTGAGCTGACAAGATGGATACAGAATTGGCTTGGTCATAGAAGACAGAGGGTAGCAGTGGAAGGGTGCTTTTCTGAATGGAGAGCTGTGACTAGTGGAGTTCCGCAGGGATCAGTGCTGGGACCTTTGCTGTTTGTAGTATACATAAATGATTTGGAGGAAAATGTAACTGGGCTAATTAGTAAGTTTGCAGACGACACTAAGGTTGGAGGAGTTGCAGATAGTGAAGAGGATTGTCAAAGGATACAACGGGATATAGATCGGTTGGAGACTTGGGTGGAGAAATGGCAGATGGAGTTTAATCTGGACAAATACGAGGTAATGCATTTTGGAAGGTCTAATACAGGCGGGAATTATACAGTAAATGGCAGAACCCTTAAGCGCATCGACAGGCAGAGGGATCTGGGTGTACAGGTCCACAGGTCACTGAAAGTGACAACGCAGATGGATAAGGTAGTCAGGAAGCCATATGGCATGCTTGCCTTCATTGGCAGGGGTATTGAGTATAAAAGCTGGGAAGTCATGCTGCAGCTGTATAGAACCTTGGTTAGGCCACACTTGGAATATTGCGTGCAATTCTGGTCACCACATTACCAGAAGGATATGGAGGCATTGGAGAGGGTGTAGAGGAGGTTTACCAGGATGCTGCCTGGTCTGGAGGTTATTAGCTATGAGGAGAGGTTGGAGAAACTCGGATTGTTCTCACTAGAGCAACGGAGATTGAAGGGCAACTTGATAGAAGTTTACAAAATTATGAGTAGCATGGACAGAGTAGATAGAAGCTTTTTCCCAGGGTGGAAGAGTCAATTACTAGGGGACATAGATTTAAGGTGAGAGGAGAAAACTATAGAGGAGATGTACGGGGCAAGTTTTTTACGCAGAGGGTAGTGAGTGTCTGGAATTCGCTGCCAGTGGAGGTGGTGGAAGCAGGTACGATAGTGGTGTTTAAGAGGCAGCTTGACAAATACATGAATAGGATGGGAATAGAGGGATACGGACCCCAGAAGTGCAAAATGTTTTAGTTGACGGGCAATATGATCGGCGCAGGCTTGGAGGGCTGAAGGGCCTGTTCCTGTGCTGTACTTATCTTTGTTCTTGTAGATTGTGCCTTGTAGATGGTGGACAGGCTTTGGGGAGTCAGGAGGTGAGTTACTCGCTGCAGGATTCCTAGCCTCTGAACTGCTCTTGTAGCCACAGTTATTATATGGCTGGTCCTGTTAAGTTTCTTGTCAATGGTAATCTCCAGGACGTTGATAGTGGGGGATTCAGTGATGGTAATGCCATTGAAAATCATAGGGAGATGGTTAGATTCTCTCTTGTTGGACATGGTCCTTGCCTGGCACTCATGTGGGGTGAATGTTATTTGCCGCTCATCAGCCCAAGCCTGGATATTGTCCAGATCTTGCGGCATTTGGAAATGGACTGCTTCAATGTCTGAAGAGTTGCGAATTGTGCTGAATATTGTGCAATTATCAGTGAACATCCCCAGTTCTGACCTTATGATGGAAGGAAGGTCATTGATGAAGCAGCTAAAGATGGTTGGGGTTTGGACACTACCCTGAGGAACCCCTGCAGTGATGTCCTGAGACTGAGATGATTGGCCTCCAACAACAACAACCATCTTCCTTTGTGCTAGTTATGACTCCAACCAGTGGAGAGTTTTCCTCTTGATTCCCATTGACTTCAGTTTCGCTAGGGCTCCTTGATGCCACACTCGGTCAAATGCTGCCTTGATGTCAAGGGCAGTCACTCTCACCTCACCTCGGGAGTTCAGCTCTTTATCCGTGTTTGAACCAAGGTTGTAATGAGCTCTAGAACCAAGTGTCCCTGGACGAATGCAAACTGAACATGCAAGAGCAGGTTATTGCTGAGTAAGTGTCGTCAGCGCTGTCGACAACACTTTCCATCTCTTTGCTGATGATCGAGAGTAGACTGATGGGGCGTGTAATGAACTTGATGTGCCAGACAGGTTTCTTACTTGAAACAGATAACTTTATTACAGAGTTCTTTTTGAAGTTTCATGCTTGAACCAGATCCACGACTAGAAAGCTCCACTCTCAGGATTACCTGGGCTTAGAGCTCATTCGTCAGAACAATCAAGTGACCCCTGAAGGCAGTAGGAAAGGTTATACCTACAATCATTACATTTCCTCCCACCCCCGTTAGCTGTTTTACATTTCCTGTTTACAAAGAATATTTTAATCCACAACATATACATATACACAGGTCATGTGATAAAAGATTACATCTCTGAGGTGGCTTTCTAATTTGGATAGACCAGTGTAGCTCTACCATTTGAGATTCTCCCACTGGATTGACATGATCAGGAACAGCAGCATCAGGGACATCTTTAGACAGTGGTAGTGCAGGATAGGTAATTCAACAGAGATATCAGGTCTCCCGTCGATTTGTCACCTCAGGGATTAAAGGTTTGACATCAATTACAGGTGGAAAAGCTGGTTGTTGGGAATGTCTCTCTACTCCGTAGATGATCCCATGTTTTCAAACAATCTGGTCTTTCGCTTCCACTTGGAATGACAAGGGTCCAGTTTCAGAGACAATTATACCAGGAGCCTAACTAGGTCCATTTCCAAAATTCCACACAAAAATCTTTGAACTTTACTATGAAAACAGTAATTTAATTTCTGACTACTCTAATTCTTCTCTACCTTCCTCTTTAAGTTTGGAAACACCAGACTAGCCTTGTACGAAGGCGATGTTTCATCACGAGTTCAGATGGTGTTGAACCCGTAGTTGCTGAGGACTCATACTATAATTGAGAAGAACGTGTTAAAGTCGAGTTTCTAAAGTATCTTCAGATAAAACTTCTTCATTCCTGATGTGAAAGTTTGCACTGCTCTTCCAGCTAACCCACTTGATGAGGGATGATATTGTGCTGTTTAATATGTTTCATTCCATTTTAACTCATGAATCTCTGAAATTCTGTACTAGCGAATGCAGGACCATTGTCCAAAACAATGACTTCCGCTAGGCCATGTATACTGAAACATTGGCAAGGCTTTTCAATAGCTGCGCATGATGCCAGTGATCTAACTTCATACACATCCATTCACTTGGAATGTGCATCGATGATCAATAAAAACATGGGACCTAAAAATGGACCTACATAGTCTATATGTAATCTAACCCAGGGGCCAACAGGCCACTGCCACAGATGCAGTGGAGCTGAAACAGGCAACTTCTGTTGTTGCTGAAACTGGAGAAAGTGCTTGACCATGGCTTCAATATCACTGTCTATGCCTGACCACCAGACAGCTTTGCACAAGCATTTTCATCTTCAGCATGCCCAGATGCGTGCTGTGAAGATCTATCAAGAGTGGTTGCCTTCCTTGTGAAGGGACGATGACTCTTGATCTCCATAACAAGATTCCATCTTGACAATTTAACTCTGTTTTACAGGCGTGGAATGGTCTTATCTCTTCAGACACTGGTGAATTCGACTATCCTTGTAATACCAGGTCTCAGACTTTTGACAAAATTGGATCCTTGTTTGTCCGATTTCTTATTTGCTTCGTGAATACTGGTGAAGAGTCCAAGAAATTCAGCACAAGCACAACTTCTTGTGGCACTGGAGCATGTACAATGCTACCTGGTAATGGGAGATGATTGAGTGCATCTGTATCTGCAATATGCACACCAGGACGGTGCATAAAGGAATACTCATACACTGATAAAATCAAAGCCCATCATTGAATTCTTGCTGAGGCTATTGGTGGAATGGCTTTATCCTGACTGAATAAACCCATTAATGGTTGATGACCCGACACTCTGGTGAAATGTCGTCCGTGCAGATACTTACTGGTGGAATTTCCTCACTCCAAATATTACTGATAAACCTTCCTTTTCAAGTTGTGAATAACCCTTCATGGCTTCAGAGAGGGTTCTGGAGACATAGCCGATTGGCCTTTCAGAACCATTTTCCATCCTGTGTGACAACAGTGCTCCCACACCGTAAGGAGATGCATCACAGGTTAATATTAATTCTTTTGATGGGTCATAATGTACTAGTAGATATGATGAATGTAATAGCTTCTTGACTTTCATGAAGGCTTCTTCTCATTGTGCATTCCATGACCAACGATGGTACTTTTTCAATAAGCAGTGTAAAGATACTAACACTGTTGACGAGTTTGGCAAGAAGCAACCATAATCATTTTTCATTCCCAAAATAGACTTGAGTTCAGTGACATTGGTTGGGGCGGATGCCTCTTTGATTGCCTTGACTTTCTCCTCTACTAGATGCAACCCTTTGGCATCCACTCGGTGACCCAAGTAAGCGTCTTCTGTCACTTGGAAGGTACATTTCTCTTTCTTCAATCATACACCAGCTTCCAAAAATCTCCTTAAAACCTCCTCTAGGTTGACTAAGCGTTCGGCTTCCATTGACCCTGTGATTAGGACATCATCCAGGTATACCACTACGCGGGGAAGTACTTGCAATAGACTTTCCATGGTCCTTTGGAAGATTGCACATACAGATGATACACCAAAGGGTAGCTAAATGTATTGGTACAGGCCCTTGTGTGTGTTGATGGTTACATACCCTCTAGACTTGCTGTCCAGCTCTAGCTGTTGGTTTGCATGACTCATGTACAGTTTGGTTTAGGATTTTCCTCCAGCTAGCTCAGCTGTAGCCTCCGCGAATGGGAATAGTTTGATCTGTTTCATCACAGGGAGTGTGGGCGCTGCCCATTCTGAAAATTGGACTGGCTGGACGATGCCCAGCTTCACTAAACGGCACAATTCTGCATCCACCTTCTCCTTTAGGGCATAAGGCACAGGTCTAGTCTTAAAGAAACAGGGTGTCGCCCCCGAATCTACATATATTTTTGCTTGTAAGCCTTTCATCTTTCCCAATTCATCACGAAATACTCTGTCGTACTTCCTTAACAGCTGAGAAATTCCTCCTATTCTCAAGTGAACTATTTCTGACCAGTTGAACTTAATTTATTGTAACTGATCGCGGCTCAGAAGACCAGGCCCTTCATCTGTCATGATGATCACTGGCAACTGGGATGTCTGTTGCCATAAGGACACAGGGACGGTGCCAATGCCTTTTATCTGTCTTGACTCTCCAGTGGACGCCTTCAGTTGAGCTGTGGTTTGCTCCAGATTCAATGGCTCGTTTTGATAATTAAATGTGTATTCTCCCACCAACGTGGTCGACTCTCCCATGTCTACCTCGATGACTACAGGCTTCCCTTTTACATGAGGGGTGACGATTATTGGTTCAGTTTTTGCTGCTTTGACATTGTATAGGGAATAGATATCATTATCAGCAGCTTCAGATCAATAATATTGTGCACTTCAATCATCTTGGTCTGCTGTCTGATTGGCTGTCTCAATTTCACCCTGAATTGCTTTATTACGTACCCTTTCCTGTAGCAGTCATGGCATTCTGCCTCTTTAAATCGGCAGGTTTCCAGTGCATGGTTAAGCCCACATCTGTAAAGATTAATTTCTGAATCGCTGCTGAGATGCAGTTCCTTCACTGTCACTGGGCCAAAACCCTGCAACTCTCTTCCTAACAGCACTATGGGTGTACCTACACCACGTGGACTGCAGTGGTTCAAGAAGGCAGCTCGCCCACCACCTTCTCAAGGGCAACTAGGGATGGGCAATTAATGCTGGCCCAGCCAGTGAAGCACACATCCCATGAATGAATTAAAAAAAACATGTACCCACAGGTATATTTCCACCAAAATGTATCACTTCACACGTCTTTGCATTAAATTTCATCTGCCACGTGTCAGGACTTTCTACCAGCCTATGTCCCTCTGGAAGTCGATCACTGTCTTCCTCACAGTTCATAACACTTTCATTCAAGCTCTGTGTCACTTACAAACTTGGCAATTTACACACAAGTCATTAATATGTATTTAGAAGTTCAGAGAAGGTTCATTAGGCTGATTCCTGGGATGAAGGAGTTTGTCTTATGATGGAAGGTTGAGCAGGTTGGGCCGATACTTATGCGTCCACTTCTGGGTGCCACACTTTAGGAAGAATGTGAAGCCTTTAGAATGCACATAACATTTGGAAGACTGGTGCCAGGGATATGGGATTTGTGTCCCATAGACAGATTGGAGAAAATGGGGTTACTCTTCCTACAGCACCGAATTTTGCGAGGAGATGTGATACAGGTGGTCAAAATCATGCGGGCTCTGGACAGAGTAGAGCGGGAGAAACTGTTCCCACTGGCAGAAGGGTCGAGAAGCAGAGGACACTGATTGACAGCTAAGATCTGGAAAACACTCCCGGAGAATGTGGGGGAAGTGGATTCAATCATGGCTTCCATCAAAGGGAAATCGGATCAGCACCAGAAGGGATAATAAATTGCTGGGTTATGGGGAAAGTGCGGGAGAGTGGAACCCGCAGAGTTGCCGGACTCTACAGAGAACCAGCATGGACAAGACGGGCCAAATGGCCTAACCGTTCTGTGCTCTAACCATTCAGGGGTTTGGATGATTAATGATTGAGTGAGAAAACAGTCTCTTAGGGATCAGTAGAGAGTAAAGAGATCAAAAGCTGAACTATTTCCCTGTAGGGAGGAATGGATTTTCCCTTGATCAGTAGGATAGCTGTGGAAAGATTGGATCTGATCAGTGATGGGGATGGAATGACTGAGACATCGGTAGGTGGGAGAGGCCCATGGGTCCTTGGAGTGATCTCCAGCTCTCACTATTTATTGCCATGGATGTTTCTCTCATTAATGTTCCTTTGATGATTTTGTTCAAGGACATGCTTTGAACTCTGCTTTATGATATATCTTCGATGTCCATTTAAATTCCTTCATCTGCCAATTGTTGTCTTTAGTTAATTTTCTTCTGTAGGGCTGGAAACGCTTACGTCTTTGGTACTTTTTTAAAATCAGCCAAATATCATCCACTCTCTCGCAACATGTGTCCCTGGTCATTAATCCCTTTGATACCAGACATAATGGTTGAGGACGGATTTTATAGAGTAAGGCAAGTTTAAAACCTGTGGCCAGAATTTTATGGCCCGCGGGCAGACGCATGCCCGACCTGAACGGACATGAAATAGCGCGAGGTGAGGCCGGGACGCTCCCGACATCATCGCACACACACGTGTGACATTTCACTAGGTCGGAAGCTCGCCTGCCAACAATTAAGGGGCAATTAAGCCCATTAACGACGCGACCAACAGGGATTTTCCGTGGCCCGTCACATTTGCAGTTGGCGGACGGGTCATTCTCCCAGGCGGCGTTCACATTCTTCCTCAAACCTCGACCCAGGGCGGGATGAGGTCTCCGCGGGGAAATAAAATAAGAAGAGATACCTGGGGGCTGGTTTTTGTTTATGAGGTTTGCCTCCAGGTGCCTGATTGTGCTGCGTGGACATGTTTTGCAGCTTTTTTGTCATTTCCTTTACTCTGTGGAGGGTCTGCAGCGCCCTCGGGCAGCTGCCTGCCTTCAGGGAGCTCTCTCCAAGCGCACGCCCGCACTCTCGGTTACATCAGCACCCTTCTTCCCACCCCCGCCCCCGGCAGCACTGATCATGTCAGCGCGCTGCCCGGTAATTGGCCGGTGTGAAAATCGCAGTCGGGGAGGCCGATGGCCCATTTCCTGTCCTCTCCCCCGCCCGCCAATCGCACGCGCCCAACGATTCAGGCCAATGTTTTAAATTTGCCGCACAGCAGCACATTGACCATAGCAGGAACAATATCCCAGTAATCCTGAGAGCCGTCACCTTTCCCAATTTATTCTTTGATGGGATGTGGGCGTCGCTGGCAAGGCCAGCATTTGCTACCCGTCCCTAATTGCCCTTGAACTGAGTGGCTTGCTTGGCCACTTCAGAGACATTGCTGTGGGTCTGGAGTCACATGTAGGCCAGACTGGGTAAGGACGCCAGATTTCCTTCCCTAAAGGGCATTAGTGAAACAGATGGGTTTTTACAACAATCGATGATGGTTTCATGGTCATTGTCACTGAGAATAGCTTTTTATTCCAGATAACTGAATTTAAATTCTACCAGCTGTCATGGTGGATTTAAACCCATGTCCCTGGTGGATTAGGCTGGGCCTCTGCATTACTCATCCAGTGACATTACCACTATGCCACCATCTCTTCCCCAAAGTACCTATACAATAGATACTCCGAAATATCAGTCATTCAATTCTTGGCACTCATGTTGGTAAAGGGATGTTTCACAGCCTTATCTTAACAAAGTCCCATGAAGAATAAAAGCATCTGCAGAGCTGAGAGTTTTAGCTAGAAATCAGAAGCTGTTTTATTTTTGGAATTATCTCCATTTAAAAACTTTACTCTGTCTCTCATTAATCAGAATTAAAGCTCAGCAGATTTAACAGCTGAATAGCATCTCCCGGCTGATGTATACACGGTGAGGGACCCCCTTACAGACACTATGACTCTCTGCAACGGATCTGCTGATGAGAGTAAACTAGCCAGGAATATAAAAACAGATTGCAAGAGCTATTACAAGCAGATAAAAAGGAAGAGAGTAGCTAAAGAAATGTTGGTTCCTGAGAGGCAGCAGTGGGGAGGAGGGGGTGTGGTTTATTTTCATGGGGAAATGAGGAAGCAGCAGAGACACTGAACAAATATTTTATGTCTTGTCTTAAAAAGACACAAATTACATTTTAGAAATAGAGAGTAGCCAAGGGTTCAATAAGAGTAAAGAATTTTAAATTATTAAGATCAGCAGAGGAAAAGTATTGGAGAAACTCTAGGGCCTACATCCTGGGGTTCTAAAAGAAGTAGCTGCAGAGATAGGGGATGCACTGGTTATGATTTTCCAAAATTACCTAGGGCTGTATTTAATAGCCTTCTTGTTAGCCCTGACCACCAACTGGAAATTCAGAGACAATCCTGTTTGGCCATTTCTAGGAGTCCCACTGGATTTAAATGACCATCAGGCAGTTTGTTGTCTTCCTTCAGGGTTCCTGGGCTTTGACGATGAAGATACCGCCTCCAAGAGCCATCAGCCAATCAGAGGACCGGCAGCTCTTCAGGTGCCAGCAGTGTCACTGTTCTGACCGATGTAGTTGATAAAGCTGAGTTATTTAAACAACTGTCATAACCTATAATTTTAAGTGATATGTTTGAGATGCAACTCTAAATTCAGGAATCAGACCACCAGTTCTCGAGGTTTTACATTCAGCTAAATGAAACATTTTATTAATTTTACACAGGTTAAAATATATATACACATGGATTCAAACTGCGACTCTCATAACTTTTAACAAATTCCCAAACTAATTTCCATTAAGGCAAGAGCAACCCATAGACGTAACCAGACACCAGGCAAAGCATTTTCACCTTACAAATTCAAAATGAGGTTCTTTTCACTTTGGTTCCTGTGGAGACAGTTGGAGGCTTACAGCTGCCTTTTGACCTCACATTGCCTCTGCTCTTCACACCCGAAAACTGCTGAAGTTATACCTACCACCACCCACTGAATGTTAATTCTCACTGTATCAACAACCTCTGAACTAAACCTCTCTAACAATAAAACCCCTTTCATAGCACTAATTTTATTAGTAATATAAACATATGGCTTGGTCTCTGCTAGAAAGGTGTCAGATTTCACTCCACTGCCTGAATGCTATATTCAAAAAATGCAAATGCACGCTATCTCTCTTACATATCAAAACTAGGACACATCAAAACACCCAGACTAGCTGGCTTTGATCCAATTAAGATACACCCACAGACTAAACCTCCATTTTAAAAGAAAAAATACTTTCCAGTAATATTATATACGTTAACAGCTTCATGACAGCCACTGGGAGCAATGGCCACTGCTGGGAGTGCAGCCAGCCCCAGACTAAAAGCAGCTCTGGAGGTCCCAGAGGAGAGTGGAGCGGGCTCACTGGAGCCCATCGGACAGGCCCAGATAAGGGGGGGCAGGTGCGGTGATGTGCAGGGCAGAGGCGGGGGTCTTACAGTGGGGTGGCACTTGCTGCCAGCGTGAACCTCCACGGGGCACAGGCTGCCTGATCATAAGGCCCACCACCCCCAAGCCTGCAGGAAGGCCGATACCTGGCAGGCTCATCACATGGCTTGGGATCCCCTTTCCCAACCCCACCCCTCCCCACTTGGGATGAGGCCCTTCAATGACCAGTGATTGTCCACTTAAGGGCCTCAATTGGGGGCTGGAATGTTGACCTCTAGGCTCCCCACCCCTCACTTAATCGAGGGGGAGTTGGGAAAGCAATGAGCTCACTGCCACATGCCATCCCAGCCTATACAGCCTCCCCCGTCTATAAGCCCACTCCTGGGGAGCGGGGACGGTAAATTCCACCCCTTGTTTCGATAGCAGCTCCAGGGGATTGGAAGTTAGCAAAGGTAACACTGCCATTTAAGAAAGGAGGGAGAGAGGCTGGGACAGACAGGGGATTAAGGGATATGTGGAGTGGGTGGGAGAGTGGAGTTGAAGCCCAAGATCAGCCATGAATGGGGGGGCAGGCTCGAGGGATTGTATGGTCTACTCCTGCTCCTATTTCCTGTGTTCTAGAATACAGACCAGTTAACCTGACTTCAGTAGTTAATAAAGTGATGGAATCTATTATTAAGAAAGTCTTAACAATGCGCTTTGAAAACAAAATATGGCCAGACAGACTCAGCATGGTTTTATGAAAGGGAAATCATGTTTGACAAAGTTATTATAGTTTTTTGAGCATGTGAAGAACAGTCAGTAAAGGGGACCCGGTAGACGTAGTATACTTTCCAAAAGGCATTTGATGAGGTGCCCTACAAAAAGTTAATATGCAAGATAAGAGCTCATGGAGTTGGTGGGAATATATTAGCATGGATGGGAGAGTGGTTAAAGGATATGAAGCAATGAGTAAGGATAAATGGGCCATTTTCAAGTTGGAAGGCTTTCACTAGTGGAGTCAATGTTGGGGGTTTCAGCTATTTACAATCTATAATAATGACTTTAGGTGAAGAGACAGTGAGTAATGTATCCAGGTTCATGGAAAATGCAAAGCAAGGAGGGAATGTAAGCACTGAGGAGGGCACAAGGGGCTAAAAAGGGATATGGACAGTTGAAATGAATGGGTAACAACATGGTACAAAGAACAAAGAAAAGTACAGCACAGGAACAGGCCCTCCGGCCCTCCAAGCCTGCGCCCATCATATTGCCTGTCAAACGAAAACATTTTGCACTTCCGGGGTCCGTATCCCTCTATTCCCTTCCTATTCATGTATTTGTCAAGCTGCCTCTTAAACACCACTATCATACCTGCTTCCACCACCTCCTCTGGCAGCGAATTCCATCGAATTTCTGCGTAAAAAACTTGCCCCGCACATCTCCTCTAAAGTTTTCTCCTCTCACCTTAAATCTATGTCCCCTAGATGGAGTATAATGTGGGAAAGTGTGAGGTTATTCACTTCAGTGGTAAGTACAGAAGAGCGGATTTTTTTTAAGGTATGAAACTTGTAAATGTTGATATTCAGTGATGCTTGTGTGTGGGTGTGGAACACAGAAAGTCTTGCAGGTACAGCAAGTCATTGAGAAGGCAAATGGCATATCACAGAGTCACAGAATCACGAGTGTTGCTAAGAGAGACATGTTGCCAAAGTTGCTCATCTTGCGCTTATCAGGGCAAATGCAAGAATGCCAAATTTCAAACAATCACAGCAATTTATACTAGAGGAGAATAGGGTGCTGATTGTTGGCAAGTCAACGCGGATTGGCTGAGATGTTAACGTGGAGAAAGCAACAGGGAACTGGCTCACCAAGCTCCTGAGTAAGTGTCACGGAATCATGATGGCACAGAAAGAGGCCATTCGGATAGTTGAGTCCATGTCTGTTCTCTGTAGAGTAATCCAGTCACTCCTTATCCCCTGTGCTATCTCCGTAGCCCTATATTTCCCTCAAGCGTCCATCCAATTTCCTTTGGAAATCATTGATCACCTCCGTTTCCACCATCCTCCTCAGCAGCGAGTTCCAGGTCAGTACAACTCACTCGTATAAAAGTTCTTCCTCACATCCCCCTGCATTTCTTGCCCAAAGACTTAAGTCTGTTTCTCCTAGTCCTTGTCCCATCAGCTAATGGGAGCAGCTTTATCACATGCTTCCCAAAGTGTGGTAGTAAGGACACAATAATCTAGTTGTTGCCTTTCCCGGAGCTTTATAAATGTTCAGCATAACTTCCCTGCTTTTGCACCCGATGCCTCGATTTATGAAACTCATGTGCTTTGCTAATGACTTTCTCGATTGTATCACCACATTCAAAGATGAATGAACCCCCAGGTCCCTCTGTCCCTGCACACTCTTTGGAACTGTGCCATTAAGCCTATATTGCCTCTCCCTACCCCTTCTGTCAAAAAGCACTTCCCTGTATTAAATACCATTTGCCATTTGTCTGCCCACCCTGCTCACCGATGTCCTGTTGGAGTCAATTGATATCATCCTCATTGTTTGCCTCACCTCCAATTTGGTATCATTGACAAAGTTTGAAATTTTACTATGTGTATCCAAGCTATATATATATCAAAAATTTCAGTTGTCCTAACACTGACCCTTGGAGACCAACACTGACCCTTGGAGACCACCACTGTCTACCATCCTCCAGTCTAAAAAGCAATCATTTACCATCGCCAGGATTTTTAGAATGATTCGGTTTCCTTTCCCACCATCCGAGGAGTCGGCAGGGAACACATCCCCTCCCCCCCGCTATACTGCCTGCCCCACAGCCAATAAACTCTCCAATGAACATTAATTGGCTGGGGGTGGGACT
The DNA here is from genome assembly GCF_964194155.1 of Cetorhinus maximus. Taxonomy (NCBI): domain Eukaryota; kingdom Metazoa; phylum Chordata; class Chondrichthyes; order Lamniformes; family Cetorhinidae; genus Cetorhinus; species Cetorhinus maximus. Next base: position 22,746 of record NW_027596847.1, read on the forward strand.
TGCGCCCCTCAATCTAACTGGCCAGCAGCTCTCTAGTTCCTGCAGCGCCAGAAGTTGCAGTGGCCAGGACTGGGACTGCAACCAGTCCTCAGAGCCTAAGTCCCAGGAGTCCAGGACCAGGTGAGTGTGGGGGTCTTAGGATGGGGAGGGTAGGTGAGGCCTGGGGAATGGACAGAGGGGGGCTTGGCATGTCGGCGGAAAGGCTGGGGGAGGAGGAAGGACCTGCGGCAACTGGACCTTACGGGGGGGGGGGGGGGGGGGGGGAGATGCCCTTGTTAAAAGCTGCTGATGGAGGCCCACCCTAGTTGCCTTTGAGAAGGTAGTGCTGAGCTGCCTTCCTGAACCACTGCAGCCCAAGTGGTGTAGGTACACCCACAGTGCTGTTCGGGAGGGAGCTCCCCCCACTACACACTTCCTGCGTGAGGCCTTAACCCATTTTATTTTTGGGCTGCCCCCACACCCCAGGACTGAGGCTGGGTGGGAAATGGCCCTTAAACGGTCAATAATTGGCCAGTTAAGGGCCTCAATTGGGGAAAGGGCAGGGAGCCCACCCGAGGAATTTTACACTCAGTCCTACCTACAAACCTGCCGACGGGAGTGCGTAAAATGATTTTCGTCGTTGAGCCAATTTTTAAAAATCCAACTTGACACTGACCCTCCTGTTCCATGAGCCTCAATTTTGTTAACCGGCCTTTTATGTGGTACTTTATCAAACACTTTCTAAAATCCATAGAGACAACATCTACCGCGTTCCTTTCATCAACCTTCTCTGTCACTTGATGAAAATATTCAGTTCGATTAGTCAAGCAGGAAGCTGTGCTGACTCTCCTTAATTAACTCAAACCTCTCCAAGTGGCTCTTACCTTTTTTTCCCCGATTATTGTTTCTAAAACCTTACCCACCATTGATGTTAAACTGCTGGCCTGTTGCTAGGAAGGTCCTTACTCGCTTTCTTGAACTAGGGTGTCCCACTTGCCACTTTCCAATCCTCCGCCACCTTCCCCGAATCTAGGGACAATTGGAAAATTCTGGGAAGCCCTTCTGTTATCTCCACCCCCAATTCCTTCGGTGATCTTGGATGCAAGGCAACCAGACCAAATATGTGATCCACTCTAAGCATAGCCAGCCTTCCTCTCAATTTTCACCCCAACCATTATCTCGACCATTTCTGCTTCCACTGATATTTACTCATCTTTAGTAAACACCGATACAAAGTACTCATTAAGTATTCTGGTTTTACCCTATATCGCTAAGCAGATATCACCCTCTTTGTTTCCGATAGGATCCACCCCATCTCTTACAACTGCTTATTATTTACATGGATAGTAGAAGATTTTGGGGCTCCCTTTTATATTGACAGTCATTTTATTCTCATACTCTCTCTTTGCCAGTCTTAATTTCCTCTTCACTTCCCCTCAACTTGTCAACTCACTGGCTGGGCCAGCATTTATTGCCCATCCCTTATTTCCCTTGAGAAGGTGGTGGTGAGCTGCCCTCTTGAACCGCTGCAGTCCATGTGGTGTGGGTACACCCACAGTGCTGTTAGAAAGGGGGTTCCAGGATTTGGACCCAGCGACAGTGAAGGAACGGCAATATATTTCCAAGTCAGGGTGCTGAGTGGCTTGGAGGGAAACCTGTCCCCATTTGTAAGGATAACACAAGTTACAAAAGCGATCTTATATTCTAATATTCACAGTAAGTACATAGTCCATGGAAACCGATAGGTGACCTGTGCTCAGACACACCACACTCTGAAACCAAGTGACAGATGCCACCCCAAACATATGCCCTGGATCTCTCTTCAACTCCCCCCAGACGGCTGTCACCATGAGCCAACTGGTCTTACTGAATTCCGTCTTTCACACAAGGGTTTCCAATCTCCACTCTCCATGAACTCGCTTTGAAATCTTCTCCCAAACCGACGCTTTCTCTCAGAAGCCTTCTGCAAGGGCTCACCTCCAGGGTTTTGAACTCTTCTTCCGATGTTCCTCTCCCCTGGGTCACCACATGCATTCAAGCTTTCTTCTACACACTCTCTCTCTCACTGACTCAGCCGTGTCAGCAGAAAACCACTGCTTCACATGCCCATAGCAAAGAGTTACAGACCTTCAGATGTCTCCTTGGACCTTCTGGTTTCTTGTACACCTATATCCCTATAAATCTGCTTCCTGCAGCTTTCTCCCTTTAAGCCTGAAGCTTGGAGCCTCCCTCTCTGCTCCTCACTGTCACTTCCACAGGACAGGACCTTTTCCAGACTTCTGCTCTTCCTTTGACTAGGTCTTCTTGGGACCCCTCCTTTCTGTCTCACTGCTTGTCCCTGTGACCTTTCGGCTCTTTTGGGAAATCTGCTCTCTCTGCAGTTCCCTCTCCCAGTATCCAGTCTCTCTGGAATCCTGGCTTCAACTTCAGTTTGAGACTTGCTATCTGTCCCTCTTCTGTCTAGTCTGTCTGGCAGCTGCTGCCACTTGGTATCTCCCTTGAGATCCAGAACTTACTTGGCATTCACTGTTACTTTAACTTTAGAGCAACTCATCTAAGACTCAGACTTATTTCCTCAGCAGTCTGCCAGTATGTCAGCTAGAGAGAGACTTAAACTGCTCCCTTCACCTTACAGCACAATGACCAACTGAACTCAAACTGCTTTTTTTTAGCTTTTTCTGTGTGTGTGTGGGTGTGTGTGATTGTGGGTGGGTGTGTGTGTGTGTGATTGTGGGTGGGTGTGTGTGTGTGTGTGTGTGTGTGTGAGTGGGTGTGTGTGTGTGTGTGTGTGTGTGATTGTGGGTGGGTGTGTGTGTGTGTGTGGGTGTGTGTGTGTGCGTGTGTGTGTGGGTGTGTGTGATTGTGGGTGGGTGGGTGTGTGTGTGTGGGTGTGTGTGTGTGTGTGTGTGATTGTGGGTGGGTGTGTGTGTGTGTGTGTGGGTGTGTGTGTGTGTGGGTGTGTGTCTGTGGGTGGGTGTGTGTGTGCGTGTGTGTGTGTGGGTGTGTGTGTGTGTGATTGTGTGTGTGTGTGTGGGTGTGTGCGTGTGTGGGTGGGTGTGTGTGTGTGTGTGCGTGTGGGTGTGTGTAGGTGGGTGTGTGTGTGTGGGGGTGTGTGTGTGTTTTTGTGTGTGTGTGTGATTGTGAGTGGGTGTGTGTGTGTGCGCACATGTGTGTGTGTGGGTGGGTGTGTGTGTGATTGTGGGTGTGTGTGTGTGGGTGAGAGTGTGGGTGGGTTGGTGTGTGTGTGATTGTGGATGGGTGTGTGTGTGGGTGTGTGTGTGTGTGCGCGCGCATGTGTGTGTGTGGGTGGGTGTGTGTGTGATTGTGGGTGTGTGTGTGTGTGTGGGTGAGTGTGTGGGTGGGTTGGTGTGTGTGTGATTGTGGGTGGGTGTGTGTGTGTGGGTGTGTGTATGTGTGTGACTGAGTGTGTGGGTGGGTGTGTGTGTGTGTGTGCGTGCGTGATTGTGGGTGTGTGTGTGTGTGTGGGTGAGTGTGTGGGTGGGTTGGTGTGTGTGTGATTGTGGGTGGGTGCGTGTGTGGGTGGGTGTATGTGTGTGGGTGTGTGTGTGTGTGTGTGACTGTGTGGGTGAGTGGGTGGGTGTGTGTGTGTGTGTGTGTTTGCGTGCGTGATTGTGGGTGTGTGTGTGTGCGTGTGTGTGGGTGGGTGTGTGTGTGTGACTGTGTGGGTGAGTGTGTGGGTGGGTGGGTGTGTGTGTGTGGGTGGGTGTGTGTGTGTGGGGGTGTGTGTGTGTGTGTGAGATTGTGGGTGGGTGTGTGTGTATGTGTGGGTGGGTGTGTGTGTGTGATTGTGGGTGTGTGTGTGTGTGTGGGTGGGTGTGTTTGTGTGGGTGTGTGTGTGTGAGCGTGTGGGTGAGTGTGTGGGTGGGTGTGTGTGTGTGTGTGTGTGCGTTTGGGTGGGGCCTCCCTCTCTGGACTCCTGCTGCTTGGCAACAGCACAGTTTTTTTCTGCTCTTGTGTTTGTTTTACTCCCCTTCAAGGTTCATAAGTCTCATTAGAAATACAGATATACAAACAGAGCCTTAGACCCACATTCTCCACTTAGAAATAAAACTAGATTCCAGGTTTCACCTTTTAACCCACAAATAGAAAAAAATATAAATTGAACTTAAACTTAGAGATATACCTAACATTCCTAATACACATAAATACACATATAATTTACTTAAACTATCTCTATTTCCTAACAGCTGCCATTGTCTTTCTAGATGGTAGTGGTCGTGGGTTTGGAAGGTGCTGTCTTAGAAGATTTGGTGAGTTCCTGCAGTGCATCTTGTAGAAAGTACACACTGCTGCCACTGTGTGTTGGTGGTGGAGAGAGTGAATGTTGGTGGATGTGGTGCCAATCAAGTGGGCTGTATTGTCCTGGCTGGTGTTGAGCTTCTTGAGTGTTGTTGGAACTGCACTCATCTAGGCAAATGGGGAGTATTCCATCACACTCCTGACTTGTGCTGTGCAGGTGGTGGACAAGCTTTGGGGAGTCAGGAGGTGAGTTACTCACCGCAGGATTCCCAGCCTCTGACTAGCTCTTATAGCCACAGTATTTTTATGATAGTCCAGTTCAGTTTCTGGTCAATGGTAATCCCCAGGATGTTGATAGTGGGGGATTCAGAAGTGATAATGGGGTGAATGTCATGGGGTGATGGTTAGATTCTCCCTGGACAACATTCAGGCTTCAGCAAGTAACATTCGTACCACACAAGTGCCAGGCAAAGGCCAACTCCAACAAAAAAGAATCTAATCGTTACCCCTTGACATTCAATGGCATTGCCATCGCTGAATCCCCCACTATCAATGTCCTGGGGGTTACCATTGATCAGAAACTGAACTGGACTAACCATATAAATACTGTGGCTGCAAGAGCAGGTCAGAGGCTAGGAATCCTGTGGTGTGTAACTCACTTGAGTTACACTCGATCTCCTCAGCAATGACATATTTATCTGCTCGCTGGTTAGTGCAGGTTGATAAGTTAATTGTTACCCACCAAAATGGTGTGCAGTCTCCTTAATGATCACCAGCAAGCAATTTAATTGCTGATAAGCCCCTTAACGATCTGTCAGCTATTGCCAGCATTTGCTTCAACTCCTTTACCACAATGGGGTCTTGTGCTCAACGTGGAGCTAAAGGAATGTTGCAGCTTTAGACATAGTGTGGTCATCAGGGAGGCTGTTTAACACTGAAATTATCCAAGGAAAATCACTGCTAAAACCTTTTATCCCTGCTGATGAGATATGTAGCGCAAACTGGGTTACTTCCTCTGTGTTTAGTGTCGTTTATTGTCTTGTGCTACTGATTTCAATGCTACAATTTGTAGGGCACGGTCGAAGGCAAAAAGTAGAGACAAGACATAGAAGCCGGATTAAAAACCCATCTGCTCCTTCACAGTTGACCTTGGTACATTTTTCAAGCCAATATCGCTGGTGGTGAAAAGAGCAACTATTCTTGGAGCGAAGCAAGAATTCAAACATGACCCAGCATGGAGACAAAAGGAATTTGAACTTGATTAATCGGAATATTTTTGTAAATATAGCTTGGTTACATTTTGCTGGTGGTGAGATTCTCTTGTTCAGGTCGGGGGCTCTTTCAACCCTGGAATGTGCATTGAATTTTAATATTCTCCTTTCGTGTTGAGTGGAGGGATTTGATTAGATCAAACTCACTGGGTGTTTCCTGTTTGAGAATCACTTTGATGATGTTTCATTGCAAACACTCTGGGGTTTCCAGTTTGGTGAATATGGGGCTTCCCAAACCAAAGCAAAGCCCTGCACCTTGCAGCGTACTGACTTACAGCTGATTTCATCGGCAGACTGGTTTTGTCTTGGCTATGTCCTGACAGGGGTCCCCCCCTTTTGTCCTCTCTTCTAAATCCCTGATAACCTGTTGGTCCTTCACTTCCTGTTGTAATTCCTTTAGCTGTCCATCCAATTGCTTAATATCGTTTTTAATTTTATCTCTGATGGGTCCCATATCCTCACTTCCGGTGGCTCTGCCCTCTGGCAAGCGCATAGCCCTCCCGGTCATCAACTCATAAGGGGTTAACCCAGTTGTCCTGTTGGGGGTAGCCCTCAGTCGCATCAATATGCAGGGGAGCACATCCACCCATCCCCTACCAGTTGCTGCGATTGCCATTGCAATAGCATTTTTTAACGTGCGGTTCATACGTTCTTCCATTCCTGAGCTTTGTGGATGGTAAGGTACGTGAAATTTCTGTTTTACTCCGAGCAGCTCACACGTCCTTTTCATAATACTGTCCGTAAAATGCGCTCCTTGATCCGAATCCATCTGTAAAGGGATTCCCCACCTTGGTACTACTTCAAAAGGGAGGATCTTTGCGACCGCGGTGGCGCTGCAGTCCCAGGTGGGGAAAGCCTCCACCCATCTAGTGAACTGGTCGATTATGACCAGGCAGTATTTCTTTACCTTGCTGTCGGGAAGGGGTCCCATAAAATCTATCTGTACGTTTTCCCATGGGCCCTTGGGGCGCAGCTGGAGTGATAGCCTTACTCTGACCAGTGCAAATGATGCATCTCTGACACTACTTGGCTATATCCCTGCCAATGCCAGTCCACCACCAGTTCTGAAGCAGCCTACTGAGCATACTGCCCCTTCTGGTGTGGTCTGATCCGTGATACAGTTTCTACAGGGTGTATTCTCTACAATTCGGGGCCATTTTCCTGTCCTGTGGTAGAATCTTGTTTCCCTGACTGATCTCATGTCCTAAGTACCTAACCAGTGTTTGCCCTACTTGCACCTTTTTGGGGCTTATCTTAAATCCAGCATTTTTCAGTGTCCTTAAGACGATCAAGAGGGCTCCGATGTGGCCCCTTTCTGATTCTGACGCTATTATGATATCATCTGCATATTATAAGATTGTACTGTTGTAAGACTCTACGTCGCACTGACTCAGCTTCTCACCCGTGACCCAATGGAAGACGTTTGTGCTGTTGTGGAATCCTTGTGGGAGCCTCACCCAGGTATACTGCCTCCCTCCCACTGTGAAAGCGAAGTTATCTTGGGATTCCTGGTCCAGTGGTATTGACCAAAATCTATTGGCTACATCTAAAACTGTAAATATTTTATGTTCGGGTTTTTACAATTAAAGCAGACGTCGGGTTTAGGAATGGCTGTCGCAGTGGCCACCATTTCAGTGGGGTCTGTAAACCCCACTGCTGACACCTTTATCTTAGTTTTCCCGATGTGGTTATCTACCCCGGTGGCCCATCTTTCTAGCTCATTATATGTGTTCTTGTCTACTAGCCCGGTGTCTAGGATCGCCTGGTGGGCCAGGCTAAGGCCATCCTTGTACAATTGCATAAACTGTACATCGTCTCGATTTGGTGCAGCACCTACACCCCCGTAGTTACAATATGCCTCAAACTTCCAATTGTCATATTCATGGGCACTCTCGCCCTTTTCTTGTTTTACTCCAGTCACTGTATTCCAATTAACTGGGGCTTGCCCTAAGACTTGTGCCATTTCTACTCTAAAGGCTCGGAAATCGGCTTGCTGCTGTGCCTGGTCTGCCTGGTTGTCCGGGCACTGGGGTCACATACTCTATCTTAACTGGGGCCACGGGATATGGGGGTGGTGATTCCCAACCCGCTTCCCGTTGTTCCTCATATCCTGCTGTCTGTTCCGCCAGCCCGTTCCAATCTACATTATCCGCGTATTGTGCAGCTACTGGTGGCTGTGTTAAAGCTGCCGAAACTGACATGAGATTTTTTGCCCGTACCAGCTATTCATTTTGGGATTTGTTGGCCAACATTCTGTTTTCTTTCTTACTTAACTCTACGTGTTGTCTTAACATTAGGATCCAGGCTTTATCATCTTTGTCTTTTTTTTAGATTATCCCGCCATTTTCTCTGATCAGTGGGTGAGTCAAATGGGTTCCAATTGTTCTTTATCATTTTGCCTATCAGTTTCTTATTTTGTCAGCTAAACGCTGTGTCAGGGATCCCTCTGGTCCCCACTCGAGTTTGTCACTAATGGCCATCTCAGGGTAAGATGGTTGGGGTATAGTTGTCATCAGCGGTACGGTTCTTACCCTGGGTCCTTTCTGACCGAACTCGTTACTTGCGACTAATACCGGATGTAATTATAACAATCTATAAGACAAGCGATCTACCCCACCCTTACCACCCCTTGAACTATTGCCTGGAGCCCAGGTTTCTGATACGCGGGGTGCCTGACACTTCCTGGATCGGGACGGAGTCGGATTTAGTATGAATAAAAATGTATTCACACTGTGACTCGTCCCAGTTCCCTGTCGGTGTCCTGCGTCCTTTGTACCCTGCTCGCAGCGCCAATTGAAAGGTCCGAGGAACACTCTGGTACAAAATTTCAATGCTCGGAGTCCAGATGCAATATTCAAGTGGTTCTTTTATTACGCGTGCGGGGAGCAAACGCTGGGCAATCCAGGCGTTTCTCCACCGAGGTTTCAAATGAGCACAGTTCATATATTTTTTACTATCAGTTATAACTTAATGGTATTCGTTAGACGAAGGCCACAGCACAATGACCCCCACCCCGGTGGGCTGATAATTGTGTTCTTGCACAGTAATTGCAGTGCAGGGACCGGGTATTGTCCTTTTGAAGATACCTATCAGACGGTGCGAAATGGCCTTCCCCATCTCTTGATTGAGTTATCCCGTGTCCCCACCCGTGTTTCTCCCATTTCCTAATTGCAAATTTACAGCTGAGCCCTTTGCACAAGTTTTTAGCTTTCATGTAAGGCTGTAATTGTCTGTGTATGCTTTGGCGCCCTAGCTGCTGGTCCTGGCTGGCACTTTAAATAAATCCAAATTTTCTGCATCTTCAGGTTACAATCAGATCAGCCGTGATCATGTTGGATGGCAGAGCGGGCTCGAGGGGCCGAGTGGTCTACTCCTGCACCTAATTTGTTTGCTTGTACGTTCTTAACAAATTGCAAAAGAGTTTAAAGTTTTTAAAAAATAATATTTGGCCATTTTCACCTAATCACATGCAACTGTCAATCTTACAATAACTTCCGGGGGGGGGAGCTTCATGAACCATTTGGCTAATATCAGATCTTTAACGACTGCAGAGCAGCAGACTCGGGGGAATGATCAGCAGAAGCTGAACAGAAATAATTCAGGACTCTGGTGGGAGTTATCTCCAGACATGGAGGGAAAATGAGGTGATTGGGGACACGGAGAACATTGTCTGTCAGGAATTAACATGTGCTGGTTCCCAGGGATCTGATCTGGTGCCTGACCTTCCTTTGACTTGGATATTCAAATGTCTATTTGGCCAAGTTTGCAGGTGACATTAGTCACGCAGACAGGAGCAAAAGGGGTTGAGAGATTTGAGTGACTAAATGATGGTAAATTCTCTGAAGGAGAGTGAGGTCATCCACCTTGAACAAAAAAAAGAAAAATCAAACTGTTACCTGAATGTTGAAGGAACAAATTTGAGTCTGATACTCATTAAAAAATGAGTAATTGGGGTTAATGGGTTGCTGGCCTCTCTCTGATGTGATGCTTCAGTTTTCAGAACTCTGGGCACCCACACATCTGGATTTCTGAGGTTTGAACATCAAACAGCAAAGAAGTCATTTTGTTCTGGTGAGTCTGGATGCTGATTGGCCAGAATAAAGACTGGGGTGAGGAGCAGTTTAACTCCTAGGTAGAAGGTTGAGGCTGATCTGAGGTGTTTAAACTGTTGGGAGGATTTGGTAGGGTGGGTTTGGGGAATAATTTCTCCTGTTGGGAATTGAGAACAAGGAACCTGAACTGAAATTGAAGCAGGGCCATTGAGAATGAAATTGAAGGGGAGGGGGAGAGTACCATGAAGTTACAGCACAGAAGGAGGCCATTTGGCCCATCTTGTCCATGCCAGCCTGAGGACACCCAGGTGCCCTTTTTTGAGGTCCCACTTTTTCCTTAACTAACCTTTTTAGCATTAATGTATTGGTAAAACATCTTTGGGTTATCTTTAACTTGCTAATCTTTTTTCATGCCCTCTCTTTGATTTCCTTATTTCCTTTTTTACTTCGTCCATGCACTTCCTATATTCATCTAGGCTATCTGCAGTGCTTAGTTCTTTGTGCCTATCATATGCTTTTTTTATGTTTGATCTTCCCCTGTATTCCTCTAGACAACCAGGGGGGTCTAGATTTGGCAGTACCACTCTTATTTTTATAGGGGGACATGTCTACTTTGTACAATTAGGATCTTGCTTTTTAGTGCTTCCCACTGGTTTTCCGGAGTACCTGAGGAGAGGAAAGTATTAACATTAGCTAATGTCAGACCAGGAAGAGAAATTGGGTGGTCAACAGTTTAGTGGGAATAAGGTTAAGGGAACATGAGGTTTGGTGTCAGGGACAAGATGAGGTTGGAATGGGCCTGAGGGAAGATGGAGAAAGATGAGTTTAGGGAAGGGAGGAGCCAGAGAGGAAATTTGTCCTGATGGGCGAGGGGAAGTGGCAGAGGCAGCTGATCTGAAATTTGTCACCAAGTCCATGAGCTGTTTGCTCTTGGTGATGGGAAAGGGGTTTACAAAGATGGTTTGAAATAGAGAAGATGGAGGGTTCCTAACATTGCAGCATGATCCTGGAATAGTGATGAGTTTTGGCATAGGACAGCGGGACACTGCTTCACGTGGTACAGCCAGCTCTGGTAGTGATCACTAAACCAGTTGTTCTCCCTGGGTGATCAAGTCTGAATTTCAGCAGAGATGTGGGTTGGAGCAGGGAGAATGGTCTCTCGTGACAGACCCATGGTTTCATTGGGCACTGGGGGATCCAAGGTGACGGTACATTTTTATTTATTCACAGGATGTTGGTATTGCTGGCAAGGCCAGCATTAATGACCCTTGAGAAGGTGGTGGTGAGCCGCTGCACTCCATGTGGTGTCGAGGTACAAGTGCTACTGAGGAGGCAATTCCAAGATTTTTGACCCAGTGACAATGAAGGAATGGTGGTTATAGTTCCACATCAAGATGGTATGTGGGGTTTGGAGGAGAACTTGCAAGTGGTGGTGTTCCCATGTAGCTGCTGCCCTTCTAGATGGTAGAGGTTGTGGGTTTGGAAGTTGCTGTCAAAGGAGCCTTGAGTTCGCACAGTGCATGTTGTAGATGATACACAGTTACCATTGTGCATTGGTGGCCCTCCGAGATGGCCTAGCAAGCTACTCCGTTGTAGCAAACTGCTAGTAAGTCAAACAGGAATGAAACAGAATGACCACCCAGGCATTGGAAGCAACAACGACAAACCCAGTCCCCTCCAACCTAGAGTCCTCCTTAGTAACAGCTGGGGCCTTGAGCCAAAATTGGGAGAGCTGTCCCACAGACGGAACGAGCAACAGCCTGACATTGTCACATACGCAGAATCATCACCATCCCTGAGTATGTCCTCTTCCACTGGCAGGACAGGCCCGCCAGAGGTGGCAGCACAGTGGTGTACAGTAGGGAGTTGCTCTGGGAATTCTCAACATTGACTCTGGACTCCAGGAAGTCTCATGGCATCAGGTCAAACATGGACAAGGAAACCTCCTGCTGATTACCACCTACTGCCCCCACCTCAGCTGATGAATCAATACTCCTCCTCCATGATAAACACCACATGGAAGGAGCACTGGGAAGAGAAGGGCACAAATGTACTCTGGGTGGGGGGCTTAAATGTTCATTACCAAGAGAGGCTCAATAGCATCACAGCTGCTGAGTCCTCAAGGACATAACTGCGAGACTGGGTCTGCAGCAGGTGGTGAGGGAGAAACCTACCTGACCTTGTCTTCACCAATCTACATGTTGCAGATGCCTCTGTCCATGACAATGTTGGTACGAGAAACTATTGCATGGTCCTTGTGGAGGCAAAGTCCCTTCACATTGAGGATACCTTCCATCGTCTTGTGTGGCATAACCACTGTGCTAAAGCATATGGATTTAGAACAATCCAGCAACTCAAAACTGGGCATCTATGAGGCACTGTGGGCCATCAGCAGCAGCACAATTGTATTCAGCCACAATCAGTAACCTTGTGGCCCAGCATATCCCCTACTCTACCATTACCATCAAGCTGGGGTACCAACCCTGGTTCAATAAATAGTGCAGGAGGGCATGCCAGGAGCAGCACGAGGCAAACCTAAAAATGGGGTCAACCTGGTTAAACTATAACACAGGATGACTTGAATTCAAAACAATGGAAGCAGCAGCAACAGACGGAGCTACAAGCAACAGATCAGACCAAAGCTCTGCAGCCCTGCCACATCCAGTTGTGGATGGTGGTGGACAATTAAACAATTCACTAGAGAAGGGGACTCCTCAATTATCCCCATGCACAATGATGGGGGAGCCCAGCACATCAGTGCAAAAAGACAAGGCTGAAGCATTAGCATCAATTTTCAGCCAGAAATGCCAAGTGGGTGATCCATCTCAGCCTCCTCCTGAGGTCTCCAGCACCACATATGCCAGTCTTCAGCCAATTTGATTCACTCAAGATGAGATCAAGAAATGGCTGAAGGCCCTGGATCTGCATCTGCGTTGGCCCTTACAATATTCCAGCAATAGTACTGAAGGCTTGTGCTCCAGAACTTGCCATTCCCCTGTTCAAGCTGTTCCAGTGTGGCTACGACACTGGCATCATCCTGTAAAGTGGAAAATTGCCCAGATGTGACCTGTCCACACAAAAGGCAGGACAAATCCAACCCGGCCAATTCCTGCCCCATCAGTCGACTCTCGATCATCAGTAAAGTGATGGAAGGGGTCGTTGACAGTGCTATCAAGCAGCACTTCTGCAGCAATAACCTCACTACCACTCAGTTTGGGTTCCGCTAGGGTTACTCAGCTCCAGGCCTCAGTACAACATTCCTCCAAACGTGGACAAAAGAGCTGAACTCAAAAGGGACAGTGAGAGTGACTGCCCTTGACACTGTTTGACCGACTGTGGGAGCAAGGAGCCCTGCAAAACTGAAGTCTATGGGAATCAGGGGAAAAACTCTACTGGTTGGGGACATACCGAGCACAAAGGAAGATGCTTGTGGTTGTTGGAGGCCAAGCATTTCAGTCCAGGGCATTACTGCAGGAGTCCCTCAGGGTAGTGTCCAAACCCCAACCATCTTCAGCTGCTTCCTCAATGACCTTTCCTCCATCAGAAGATCCCAAGTGAGGAACTTCACTGTTGACTGAACAATGTTCACCATTTGTGCTCCTGAGATACAGAAGCCATCTGTGTCCATATGCAGCAAGACCTGGGCAATATCTAGGCTTGCGCTGCTAAGTAGCAAGTGACATTCGTGCCAGGCAATGACAATCTCCAATATAAGAGAATCTAACTATCTCCCTATGACATTCAATGGCATTACCATCGCTGAATCCCCTACTATCAACATGCTGGGGTTAGCATTGACCAGGAACTGAACTGGACTAACCATATAAATACTGTAGCTACAAGAGTAATTCAAAGATGCACAGCTCTGTGGCAAGTAACTCACCTCCTGACTCCCCAAAGCTTGTCCACCATCTACAAGGCACAGGTCAGGAGTGTGTCAGAATACTCTCCACTTGCCCGGATGAATTAAGCTAAAGTAAATGTTGGTTGCTTAAAGAATGAGACAGGAGAATTAATACTGGCAAACAAGGTAATTGCAGAGACTTTGAACAAGTACTAACCTGCTCACTGACTCTCTGACAAGATGCACTGCAGGAACTCACCAAGGCTCCTTCAACAGAACCTTCCAAACCCACAACCGCTACCATTTAGAAGGACAAGGGCAGCAGATGCATGGGAACACCACCAAATGGAAGTTCCCCTCCAAGCCACTCACTATCCTGACTTGGAAATATATCGCCGTTCCTTCACTGTCGCTGGGTCAAAATCCTGGAACTCCCTCCCTAACAGCAGTGTGGGTGTACCTACACCACATGGACTGCAGCGGTTCAAGAAGGCAGCTCACCACCACCTTCTCAAGGGGTATTAGGGATGGGCCATAAATGCTGGCTGAGCCCGAATCCCATGAATTAACAAACAAAATAATTTTGTATCTGTTTTCATGGTAGAAGACACGAACAACATCCCAATAATAGTGGAAGGTCAAGGGGCTACAGGGATCGTAAAACAACCACTATCACGAGAGAAAGAGTAATGGAAATACTAATGGGACTTAAAGCTGACAAGTCCCCTGGACCTGATGGCCTGCACTCTAGGGGCCTATAAGGAATAGCTGCAGAGAGAGTTTATGCATGGGCTGTCATCTTACAAAATTCCCCAGGTTCTGGAGATGTGCCAGCGGATTGGAAAACGTAGCACTCCTATTCTAGAAAGGAGAGAGACAGAAATCAGGAACCCTTCAGCCAGTTAGTCTAACTTCTGTCATTGGGGAAAATGCTGCAGCCCATTATTAAGGAAGTAGCAGCAGAAAATTGAGAAAATCAGAATACAAACAGGCAGAGTCAGGATTTGTGAAAAGGAAATTGTGTTGGACAAGTTTATGTGAGTTGTGTGAGGCAGTAACAAGCAGGGTGGATAAAGGGGAACCAGTAGATGTAGTGTATTTGGATTTCCAAAAGACATTGATAAGATGCCATATAAAAGGTTATTATACAAGGCAAGAGTTCCTGATGTTGAGAGTAATATATTTGCATGGATAGAGGTTTGGTTAACTAAAGGAAACAGAGTCAGGAGAATTAGCTTATTTTCAAGTTGGCAAACGGTCACTAGAGGAGTGTCACAGGGACCTGTGCTGGAATCTCAACTACTTACAATCCATATGAATGATTTGGATGAAGGGACCGAGTGCAGCTCACCACCACCTTCTCAAGGGCAATTCGGGATGGACAATAAACGCTGCCAGTGAATAATTTGAATAAAAATAAAAGAAATTGCAGCATTTGCTTCCAATGCAAAGATTGGTGGGAAAGCAATTTGAGGACACAGTCTGCAAAGGGGCATCGATAGGGTTAAGTGAATGGACTAAAATTTGACAGATGGAGTAAAATGTGGGAAAATGTGACGTCATCCAGGCAGGAAGAACAGAATAGCAGAATATTATTGAAATGCAGGGAGACTGCAGAATGCTGCAGTACAGAGGGAACTGGGTGTCCCTCATACATGAAACTCCAAAAGTTAGCATGCAAGTCCAGGCAGGAATTAGGAAGGCAAGTTGAATGCTGGGCTTCATTACAAGGGGAACAGAGTGTAAAAGTAGGGACGTCTTGTTACAATTGTACAGGGCTTTGGTGAGACCACTCCGACTGCACCGCGGACAGATTTAGGCACCTTACTCAATGACAAATACACTTACATTGGAGCCAATTCAGAGAAGGTTCACCAGGTTGACCCCTGGGGTGAAGGGGATTGTTTATAAGAAAAGTTTGGGCAGATTGAGGGTATAAACATTGAAGTTTTGAAGAATGTGAACTGATCGCATTGAAACATATAAGATACTGAGGAAGATTGACAGGGTAAATATTGAGCAGTTGTTTCCCCTGGCTGGGAAATCTTGAAACATGGGGGCACTGACTCAGGATAAGGGGCCCATCATTTACAACTGAAATATGGAGACATTTCTTCACTGAGAGTTGTGAATCTGTGGAATTCTCTACCCCAGAGGGGGAGTGGATGCTCCATCATTGAATATAGTTAACGCTGAGAAAGAACAGATTTTGGATCTCAGGGAATCGGGGGATATGTGGAGTGAGAGCAGCAAAGAGCTCCCAGAATGAGAGCTGCTGAAACATAGGATTGAACCAGGGAGCTTCAGATCCTCAAACTAACACTGTCCCAACTGAGCTATTTCAGCCACCATTTTGCTGTGTTTTTGTGCCATTCTTTTAGAAGAAAATATAACCCCACCTGCTGGAATTCTCCCTCCTGCTCATTCCTCATTTCGTGGCACTGCAACCTGACCAGGGCATTTCATCTCTCCTCTCTTACACCCAATCACACACCTTCCCTTTTCTTCATTTTATCACCCTCCCCTCGCCTAAAGCCCATCACATTTCAAACTTTTCCCACTCCTCATCAAAACTTATCTGCCTGAAACTGCAACTCTCTTTCTCTCTACACACCCACTGTCACACCCGCTAAGCATTTCCAACATCTTCTCTCTTCATTAAAAACAATTCTCTCTTACTCCATATCAGAAACACAATGGACATTATGCAAAATAAGTTCCCTCTCACATTCCCTCTCAACTTGTTTGCTTTAAAACTTTGCATTTTTATTCTTCTGAAATTGTCTCAAATTAAACACTAAACTCCTGACATGGACCCATGCATCCATTTAGCACGGATGGACGATCAGTTCACAGACATTTCACTATTAACCTGCTGCTGTTAATTGTTGCCATGGGCCTTTAAATTAGGCAGAGGGTGATGACATCATACAGACACACTTGGCCACCATATCAGAAAGCTCCCAGAGTGTAATCTCCGATCTAGCGCTTTGAAAGGTTGGAATTATTGATGTAAACTTGGAAATGTTTGACTTCACAGGCTGGGATTGCCTCAATCTCTCCCTACACTAGTCTTCCTCCCGAGCTGTTTGTGTTTGAGCTATCCCACTCGATTTGGGGCAGGATAGTGGGGGAAATCCAGGCCCAGGACAAAGAGACAAAACCTGAAAATCAGAGCCAGGTCATTGAGGAGAGAAGTTAGGAAACACTTCATCACACAAAGGGTGGGAGAAGGGTAGAACTCGATCCCACTATACAATCACAGAGACAAGCTCAATTAATCATTTAAAACCTGAGATTGAAGGAGCTTTGGTGGACCAGGGAACTCAGAGAGATGGGGACAAGGCAGGTAAATAGTGTTAGGATTCACATCAGCCATAATCTCATTGAATAGTGAAACTCATGTTGCTACGTTTCAATGTTTTTCCTGTAGCTTTGATGTGGATCATTTCGAAACAATGGACTCTTCTGATGTCATACAGTCCTCGTGTTATGATGTCATGAAGATGAATAAATTACAGCAGAGCCTTGGTAGCGGAGAGAGTTTTGTTTGAGACGGCAGCAAGCCCTTTGTTTAAGGATTTGTAATTGAAATACAGGACAGGGCATTGGTGAGACCACATCTCGAATACTGTGTGCAGTTTTGGTCTCCTTATTTAAGGAAGAATTAAGTATGTTGGAGGTGTTTCAGAGGAGGTTTACTAGATTGATACCTGGAATGAGCAGATTGTCTTATGAGGATAGGTTGGACAGGCTGGGCTTGTTTCCACTGGAGTTTAGAGGAGTGAGGGGTGACCTGATTGAAGTCTATAAGATCCTGAATGGTCTTGACAAGATGGAATTAGAAAGCATGTTTCCTCTAGTGGGTGAGTCAGAACTAGCGGCAACTGTTTTAAAATGAGGGGTCACCCTTATCAGACAGAGATGAGGAGAGTTGTGCGACTTTGGAACCCTGCGTCAGAAAGTGGTGGAAGTGGGGTCATTGAATATTTTTAAGAAAGATTCTTGTCAGGCAACAGAATCAAAGGTTATCAGTGGTAGGTGGGAACGTAGAAGTCGAAACACAAACAGATCAGCCCTGCTGTTATTGAATGGCAGAGCAGACTCGAGGGGCTGAATGGCCTACATCTGCTCTTATTTCATATGTTCATAAGTCAGCAATGGAAAAGAAAGCTAGACAGCATATGAACATCAGGAATATTGTTGTAATTGATGATGATGAACAATGTCTACACTACCGGCACAGTATGGTGCACCAAATATCCTGCCTCATTGGACGAACAATGGAAGAAGTCAGGGGAATTGTACACCACAGAGACAAAGAAACTTTTATACATCCCGAGGCGTCCCACTCAAACCAGACCCAAGTCCTGTCTCCAGTTCCGGTTGCTAAGAAACAACAGAAAGATTCAGTTGCTGGAGACGGTAACAAAGAAAAGGCACCAGTTACCAGATCGGTGGAACTTGGACCGAACATCAAGGTTGGCACAAAAAAGTCAGGAGAAGGTGGTCACTCAGTGGAATCGGAGGTCAAGATCCAGTGTATAGACCGTCCACTCTCTTTCACTCCTCAAACTCTTCCACTAGGTATTAGTTCCGGAGCAGCATTCACAGAAACCTTGAGAATAAGCCACTTGTCATCGTGACTAGGATTTGCCATTTGATCATTGTCCAGACTGCCATTGACACTCACTCCTTAAGAAATGCACACTTAACCCGTTCACACTCTCTCTGCAGCTGCTGCCCAATCTCCAAATTTTTCTCCAATCTTGGAAGATATTGTTGTCTCTCACCTATGCTGTCACCCCTCCCACTGATCCTTATTTGAAACCCTCTAATCTCCCGCCCTGTCTCTCACAGCACCGGGACCCCATTCATCAAAGTCACAGAGAACAGCTAGTGTGACAGCAACAATTACTGACATCAGAACCTGGATGTGTGAGAACTTTCTCCAAACCGTCCTCGGTTAAATTAAAGACAGCCTGTTTGGCTCCTGCCAGGACTCGTGTTTCTGGTTTTCACCCATCAGCCTCTCTGACTGCCGGGCCTGACTGCTTGGAATTATGCACCTACCTGAAGCAGAGCTCTGTTTCCTGTTGTGTATCCACAGTTACTTTTAATAATGAAATGTGTTCATCTGCAGGAACGACTGGATCAGGTAAGTGAGGAAAACCGAAGGCTGAAGACAGCGATCACCAGAACGACTGAAGAACTGAACCAGATCAGGACGAAGCTTCAGGAAGAAGTTTTGGGAACCTGAAAATTCAATTTTAGCCTCGTTTAAAAGCTGCCTCATTAACTTTGTCTCCAGTTTGTTTTGAAATTCTAAATTGTATATTCACCAAGACTCGGGAACTCCAACCAAGTCACAGCCCGAGCTCCCTCCGTTTGATTTCACTGAGTAGTGAGGTTTATGGTGTGTCATTGGTGAAAGAATTTGTTTTGTAATTTCAAATCTCTCACTCTCATAAGATTGTTCTGGAGAAAATGTTCCAGCGAATACATTTCAAGACAAGAAGCACAAAGAAATTCTGGGGTTAGCTATTTCGTGACTTTTAGTTTAAATGATTTTCACACAGCAACAAGAACTGGAACTGCCCAGCTCTTTCCAATCTGAACTACATGCAAAGAAGGAGGTGTCTCAGAAGGTGGGCGATTTGCAGGGGGGCGTCGCTGACTTGAAAGAAAAGGTATAAATTCCACCCAAAGTGCAACAATGTCCAATGATTTCCACTGGCCTTATATTGTGTGCTTCTTAATCTCGTTGTAGTTTCATTTGAGGGATCATCATCCCAAATGGCTGCTATAAGCAGGGAGCTTGTATTAATATTACACTCTGCCCCTATTCCTTTTATTCAGGAGTCTTGTCCATCTTTTCAGGTGTCCTCAGTCTTTGCATCTTGGAGTGTATGTGGTACAATGGAGTATGTTAGACTCAGTCCCATAAAGGGTTAACTGTAATAGTCTGTGATGTCAGAGAAGGAAGTGACTTTCTCATGTGATGTGAGACTCTGGGACAATCTAAAGTGAAAGGAAAGCAAGTATGGTCAGAAGCTTGTAAGAATGTTCTCCTTAATCTGTGAATATGTGAAAATAAATGTTAGCGTGTTTATAGCTAGCAGTCTTCAGAATTCACTGAAACTGCTCCAGCCCAACAGCACAATCATATAGTGCACAGTTTGTCTTTGACGATGTGGAACTGGAGCATGTTCTTTGTAACAAGCTGAACATTCCCAGTAATGTCGGACTGGCTGGTTAATGTACACTGTGCAGCTGAACATTCCCAGTAATGTCGGACTGGCTGGTTAATGTACACTGTGCAGCTGAACAGTCCCTGTAATGTCAGACTGGCTGGTTAATGTACACTGTGCAGCTGAACATTCCCTGTAATGTCGGACTGGCTGGTTAATGTACACTGTGCAGCTGAACAGTCCCAGTAATGTCAGACTGGCTGGTTAATGTACACTGTGCAGCTGAACATTCCCTGTAATGTCGTACTGGCTGGTTAATCTACACTGTGCAGCTGAACAGTCCCAGTAATGTCAGACTGGCTGGTTAATGTACACTGTGCAGCTGAACATTTCCTGTAATGTCGGACTGGCTGGTTAATGTACACTGTGCAGCTGAACATTCCCAGTAACGTCGGACTGGCTGGTTAATGTACACTGTGCAGCTGAACATTCCCAGTAACGTCGGACTGGCTGGTTAATGTACACTGTGCAGCTGAACATTCCCTGTAATGTCAGACTGGCTGGTTAATGTACACTGTGCAGCTGAACATTCCCAGTAACGTCGGACTGGCTGGTTAATGTACACTGTGCAGCTGAACATTCCCTGTAATGTCGGACTGGCTGGTTAATGTACACTGTGCAGCTGAACATTCCCTGTAATGTCGGACTGGCTGGTTAATGTACACTGTGCAGCTGAACATTCCCTGTAATGTCGGACTGGCTGGTTAATCTACACTGTGCAGCTGAACATTCCCTGTAATGTCGGACTGGCTGGTTAATCTACACTGTGCAGCTGAACAAATAATTTCTCTGGAGGAGGGTTTAAGTTTTTAAAGGATCTTTAATAAATTTAGACTTGATTTAATTTAGTTGCATGCAGCCTAATTACTGCATCCCAAATGACCCCTTTAAACTGATTTAGCTCAGCAGAGATATAACCATGAGGCAAAGACTCAGACACTCAATTAGCAAATAATATCAAAGTTCATTGAACATAAGCAAAATAAAGCAACAATACATTTATCAATTAACTAAAGACTTATCAATTAACTTACTTAATGAACAAAAGCTTTTCATCTGATGAATGAAGAAAGGAATCGATCGGATTGTTGCTGTTTTTCCCCATGACTCACACATGGTTCATTGGTGAGATCAGCAAAGGTTTGTTTGGAGACTGACAAGCAGTTGGTGTCACCAATGAAACCTGGTCAGACACAGCTAAATACAACAGCTTGGCAGAGACATTGGTGTAAAAGGTTAATCATTATTAGATAAGTTTAGTAGTCGGGTCGGTGGGGGTGGAGGGAGGGGGTGTGTCGGGGGTGTAGTAGTCGGGTCGGTGGGGGGAAGGGGGGGATGGGGAGTGTGGGGGTTGTAGTAGTCCAGTCGGTGGGGGGAAGGGGAGGGGGAGTGTGGGGGGTGTAGTAGTCCAGTCGGTGGGGGGAAGGGGAGGGGGAGTGTGGGGGGTGTAGTAGTCGGGTCGGTGGGGGGAAGGGGAGGGGGAGTGTGGGGGGTGTAGTAGTCGGGTCGGTGGGGGGAAGGGGAGGGGGAGTGTGGGGGGTGTAGTAGTCGGGTCGGTGGTGGGTGGGGGGAGGGGGAGTGTGGGGGGTTTAGTAGTCCGGTCAGTGGGGGGAAGGGGAGGGGGAGTGTGGGGGGTGTAGTAGTCCAGTCGGTGGGGGGAAGGGGAGGGGGAGTGTGGGGGGTGTAGTAGTCGGGTCGGTGGTGGGTGGGGGGAGGGGGAGTGTGGGGGTTTAGTAGTCCGGTCAGTGGGGGGAAGGGGAGGGGGAGTGTGAGGGGTGTAGTAGTCGGGTTGGTGTGGGGAGGGGGAATGTGGGGGGGGTTTAGTAGTCCGGTCGGTGGGGGGAAGGGGAGGGGGAGTGTGGGGGTGTAGTAGTCAGGTCGGTGGTGGGTGGGGGAGGGGTAGTGTGGGGGGTGTAGTAGTCAGGTCGGTGGGGGGAGGGGGACGGGGAGCGTGGGGGGTGTAGTAGTCGGGTCGGTGGTGGGTGGGGGGAGGGGGAGTGTGGGGGGTTTAGTGGTCCCGTCAGTGGGGGGAAGGGGAGGGGGAGTGTGGGGGGTGTAGTAGTCAGGTCGGTGGGGGGAGGGGGACGGGGAGTGTGGGGGGTGTAGTAGTCGGGTCGGTGGTGGGTGGGGGGAGGGGGAGTGTGGGGGGTTTAGTGGTCCGGTCAGTGGGGGGAAGGGGAGGGGGAGTGTGGGGGGTGTAGTAGTCGGGTCGGTGGTGGGTGGGGGAGGGGGAGTGTGGGGGGTGTAGTAGTCAGGTCGGTGGGGGGAGGGGGACGGGGAGCGTGGGGGTGTAGTAGTCGGGTCGGTGGTGGGTGGGGGAGGGGGAGTGTGGGGGGTTTAGTGGTCCGGTCAGTGGGGGGAAGGGGAGGGGGAGTGTGGGGGGTGAAGTAGTCAGGTCGGTGGGGGGAGGGGGACGGGAAGCGTGGGGGGTGTAGTAGTCGGGTCGGTGGTGGGTGGGGGGAGGGGGAGTGTGGGGGGTTTAGTGGTCCGGTCAGTGGGGGGAAGGGGAGGGGGAGTGTGGGGGGTGTAGTAGTCGGGTTGTTGGGGGTTTGACCCGCTTCCCGGGAGTTGGGTGGGGGGTACTCGGGTGTTGTGGGGTGTTGGACACAATCATTATCCTGTTGGGGAATAAGCAGAACCAGGAGGTGTTAACGCTTGAGGTGCTGTCGTGCCCGTCTAAGAACATAACACAGTCACAGTGAATCTTCAAACCCATTCAGGGAGGCAGTATTACTGACACAGAGCAGCAGTGAGCAGGAAGAAGTGGGGACAACTTTGAGGAGATATCTGCCTCTCCCCCAAGGTGACATAAGCAGGAGGCCTCAGCTGAGGATTCCAAGACCCAGATCTCCGAGGCCTTGGCTGGTAAAGATCAAGGATTGATGAACATTGGTCTGACATGCAGGCAGTGGACACAGTCTCTTCACTCATGGTGCTGATGAGGGGACAATTGGAGGAGCCCAGAACCCACATGGAGAACACAGTGAGGGAGGCAGGACATGAAGTGAGGAAGCCCCTGGGCACTGACAGTCCAGGAGATCAATGTAGCTGCCAGTCAGACATTAGGAGGAGGCCAGAAGAGCTCTGGTCACTCCTGAAGTGGGAACAGTTACTGCTTCCATCAATGACATTCTGATAAAGTAGCCTTGACTGCTCAGAAACTGCAGTTTCATCATCATCGCCATAACATGTGGGAAATCTGTGCTCCAGAATCACCCCCTGTGAGCTCACATTGAACCATTTACCTCCCCACCCACCGCCCCATTCATTAGATTCTGGGAGGTTGACAGTCACAAAATGATCCAAGTTACAGAGGGTTCAGGGGAGGGAAATCATGGTGGAAATCCAGGTGGTCACTTCTGGTGTGGAGTGTTACTGAGGGACCCTGTCCCACTTCAGCTGCCAGAGCAGCAGCCAGAAGTGGCTGGTTTTCAGAACCAAAGTCCAGTTGGTTATTTTGCTGAATGGATGCTGTGTTAATCAGACCCGCCTGTTTGAAACTCCGCTTTTCACTCACCATTCTGATGCCCAGAGTTTGAACTTGCCGGGAGACACTAAAACTGACACCGGCAGCTTGAAGACTCCAGAACTGGTTTGAAGCAATTCTCCTGGAGCAGTGTATGTGGGCTCCGCACAGCCACTTCCACTGAAGGTGTGGAGTGTGCTGTCTGACACACAGTGACATGTTCAGGATCACTCAGGGACTGAGTGAGAGGGGGCCCAGGTTCTCCTCCCATCCCTCCTGCAGACACAGCAAGATGTCAATGACCAATCATTCCCTTTCTCCTGGTGACTCCTATAAGGTGTCCAATAAGGTGGAGGAACACTGCACTTACTCTTTATAGGTGAACTCCTCCGAGAATTTCCAGAATAATGCTGAGAGTGTTGGTGAAATCTTGACAAATTCTCTGAGTCTCCCGACGTGTTTCGAAATTCCTCTTCAAATCTCCAGCAGGAATTGAACAGTAAAAGGTGATTTCCCTTTAAATAACTCTCCAAATCCTCAGCAATGGTTTGTTTACTCCTGATCAGTGTTGGGAGAGGGAGTTAGTCCAAGTGTTAGCTCCCAAAATACTGCAGCCAGCAAGATGCTACTGAGTAAACATTTCCTTTCTCCTGGTGACTCCTATAAGGAGGGCTCGACCCAATTCACAATCTCACCCATTTCAGGCAAACGGTAAAATGCAGGAATGTCCGAGGAATTCACCTTCAAAACAGGATTGAAAAGAAAATGGGAATTAATCATCAAATAGTCTGTTTACAAGCTTCCCTGTGGTCACTGTGATGGAAAAATACTTTACCTCCTTCATGTGATGATGGGATCTTCGAAAAAGAAATGGACAAAGTCCTCACTCAGGAGTAAGAATTCTCCTGGTCACTGGCTGCAGAGTTAAAGGTGCCAATGACAGCTTCTCCTGTTGGCGATTTCCATTGCAATCACAGACATGGTTTAATCGAACAAGGAGAGTGTTTACCAACATATATCAGCAGTTTGTAACTGGATGGTGCTTACAGGAAAGGGAGATGGGAACAGCACAGGGACATGGGATTAGGATGACTGCTCATGTGGGGGATAAACACCAGGAATCGATCAGAGAATCCGGACAAACCAACCAGACTCAAAAAGAGAAACTTGTGTTGAATTTGTCAGCCTTGCTTTGTGGAATGTTTCAGTGTTTGGTGAGAATGTTGATGCAGTGAAATGTTTTCCCTGTGGGATGACAGTTGTTGAATAGATATTATAACATTTATTGTAACATGAAGGTACCGTTTGCACTGAGTGTAACAACATTTGCAGCATCCCATCATGTCAGAACTTTGTAAATATAATGGAAAGAAGCATCAAAGAGCTGAAAGACATTAGCAGAAGAAAGTGGATGTGAAAAACTAGGACACTGATGTGAGAGGATGAGATAACTGAAAGCAAAGTGGGCTGCTTTGTCCTGGATGGTGTCAAACTTCTGGAGTGTTGTTGGAGCGGCACTCACCCAGGCAATTGGAGAGTATTCCATCACACTCCTGACTTATACCTTGTAGGTAGTGGACAGACTTTGGGGAGTCAGGAGGTGAGTTACTCGGCACAGGATTTCTGGCCTCTGACCTGCTCTTGCAGCCACAGTATTGATATGGTAGACCAGTTCATTTTCTGGCCAATGGTAACCCTCAGGATGTTGATAGTGGGGGATTCAGCGATGGCAAACCCATTGAGTGTCAAGGGTTGATGGTTAGATTCTCTCTTGTTGTAGATGGGTCATTGCCTGGCACTTGTGTGGCACGAATGTTACTTGCCACTTGTCAGCCCAAGCCTGGATCTTGTCCAGATTTTGCTGCATTTGGACTTGGGCTGCTTCAGTATCCAAGGAGATACAAATAGTGCTGAACATTGTGCAATCATCAGCAAACATCCCCACTTCTAAAATTAAGACAGAAAATGCTGGAAAAGCTCAGCAAATCTAACAGCATCTGTGGAGAGAGAAACAGAGTTAACATTTTGCGTCCATATGAATCTTCTTCAAAGCTAAAGAGAAGTCGAAATTTGGAGGAAGAAGGTGTGGCTATGGGTACTCACATGGTCCCCAGTTATGCCTGTCTCTTTATGGGGTATGTGGAACATTCCTTGTTCCAGTCCTACTCAGGCCCCCTCCCACAACTCTTCTTCCAGTACATCGATGACTGTTTCAATGCCGCTTCATTCACTCGCCTGGGCCTGGAAAAATTTATCAATTTTGCTTCCAATTTCCACCCCTCCATCACTTTCACATGATCCATCTCCGACACTTCCCCTCCTTTCCTTGACCTCTCTGTCTCAATTTCTGGTGATAGACCGTCCACCAATATTTATTACAAGCCCACCGACTCCCACAGCTACCTCGACTACAGCTCCTCACACCCTGACTCCTGTAAGGACTCCTTAGAAAACAGGAGCAGGAGTAGGTCATTCGGCCCTTCAAGCCTGCTCCGTCATTCATTATGATCATGGCTGATCATCCAACTCAATAGCCTGCTCCCGCTTTCTCCCCATATCCTTTGATCGCTTTCACCCTAAGAGCCATATCTAATTCCTTCTTCAAAACTTACAATGTTTTGGCCTCAACTACTTTCTGTGGTAGCGAATTCCACAGACTCACCACTCTCTGGGTGAAGAAATTTCTCCTCACCTCAGTCCTAAATGGTCCACCCCGTATCCTCAGACTGTGACCCCTGGTTCCGGACTCCCCCACAATCGGGAACATCCTTCCTGCATGCGACCTGTCTAGACCTGTTAGAATTTTACAGGTTTCTATGAGGTCCCACCTCATTCTTCTGAACTCCAGCGAATATAATCCTAACCGACTCAATCTCTCCTCATATGTCAGTCCCGCCATCCCAGGAATCGGTCTGGTAAACCTTCGCTGCACTCCCTCTATAGCAAGAACATCCTTCCTCAGATAAGGAGACCAAAACTGCACACAATATTCCAGGTACGGTCTCACCGAGGCCCTGTATAATTGCAGCAAGACATCCCTGCTCCTTGTACTCAAATCCTCTCACTATGAAGGCCAACATACCATTTGCCTTCTTTACCGCCTGCTGCACCTGCATGCTTACCTTCAGCGACTAGTGTATGAGGACACCCAGGTCTCATTGCACATTCCCCTCTCTCAATTTGTAGCCATTCGGGTAATAATCTTCCTTCCTGTTTTTGCTACCAAAGTGGATAACCTCTCATTTATCCACATGATACTGCATCTACCATGCATCTGCCCACTCACTCAGCTTGTCCAAATCACACTGAAGCAACTCTGCATCCTCCTCACAGCTCACCCTCCCACCCAGCTTTGTGTCACCTGCAAATTTGGAGATATTACATTTAATTCCCTCATCTAAATCATTAATATATATAGTGAATAGCTGGGGTCCCAGCACCGATCCCTGCGGTATCCCACTAGTCACTGCCTGCCATTCGGAAAAAGACTCGTTTATTCTTACTCTTTGTTCCCTGTCTGCCAACCAGTTTTCTATCCACCTCAATACACTACCCCCAATCCCACGCGCTTTCATTTTTCATATGTGGGACTTTGTCGAAAGCCTTCTGAAAGCCCAAATAAACCACATCCACTGGCTTCCCCTCATCAGCTCTGCTAGTTACATCCTCGAAAAATTCCAGTAGATTTGTCAAGCATGATTTCCCTTTCGTAAATCCATGCTGACTCTGTCCGATTCTGCCACTGTTTTCCACGTGCTCAGCTATTAAATCTTTTATAATGGACTTTAGAATTTTCCCCACTACCGACGTCAGGCTGACTGTTCTATAATTCCCTGTTTTCTCTCTACCTCCCTTTTTAGATAGTGGGGTTACATTAACTACCCTCCAATCTGTAGGAACTGTTCCAGAGTCTATAGAATCTCGAAAGGTGAACAACAATGCATCCACTATTTCTAGGGCCACTTCCTTAAGTACTCTGGGATGTAGATTATCAGGCCCTGGGGATTTATCAGCCTTCAGTCCCATCAATTTCCCCAACACCATTTCCTTACTAATACTGATCCCATTCTCTCAGTTCCTTCACCTCCATCGCATCTGTTCTGATGATGCCACTTTCAAAAACAGTTCCTCTGACATGTCTTCCTTCTTCCTTAACCGAGGTTTTCCACCCACAGTGGTTGACAGGGCCCTCAACAGTGTCCGGCCCATCACCCGCGCATCTGCCCTCACACCTTCTCCTTTCTCCCAGAAACATGATAGGGTCCCCCTTGTCCTCACTTATCACCCCACCAGCCTCCGCATTCAAAGGATCATCGTCCGCCATTTCCGCCAACTCCAGCATGATGCCACCACCAAACACATCTTCCCTTCACCCCCCCTGGCGGCATTCCGTAGGAATCGTTCCCTCCGTGACACCCTGGTCCACTCCTCCATCACCCCCTACTCCTCAACCCCCTCCCAAGGTACTTTCCCATGCAATCGCAGAAGATGCAACACCTGCCCCTTCACTTACCCTCTCCTCACCGTCCAAGGGCCCAAACACTCTTTTCAAGTGAAGCAGCATTTCACTTGTACTTCCCTCAATTTAGTCTACTGCATTCGTTGCTCCCAATGCGGTTTCCTCTACATTAGAGAGACCAAACGCAGACTGGGTGATCGCTTTGCAGAACACCTTCGGTCTGTCCGCAAGCATTACCCAGACCTCCCTGTTGCTTGCCATTAACACTCCACCCTGCTCTCTTGCCCATATGTCCGTCCTTGGCTTGCTGCATTGTTCCAGTGAAGCTCAACGCAAACTGAAGGAACAGCACTTCATCTTCCGACTAGGCACTTTACAGCCTTCCGGACCGAATATTGAGTTCAACAATTTTAGAGCATGAACTCTCTCCTCCATCCCCACCCCCTTTCCGTTTTTTCCCCCTCCTTTTTGTTTCTTCCAATAATTTATATAGATTTTTCTATTCCTACCTATTTCCATTATTTTTAAATGTATTTCCATCCGTTGTTTTATCTCTACCTTTTAGCTTTTTAAAAAAAATTCCTGCTCCCACCCCACCCCTACTAGGGCTATCTGTACCTTGCCTGTCCTGCTTTCTACCCTTAATTAGCACATTCCTTTATATAATATCACCACCTTCAACACCTCTTTGTTCTTTTGTCTGTGACATCTTTTGGTTATCTCCACCTATACTGGCCCTCTACCTAGCTCTTCTTGTCCCAACCAACTCCTCCCCCCCTCCTTAAACCAGCTTATATTTCATCCCTTTTCTATTTTTACTTAGTTCTGTTGAAGGGTCATGAGGACTCAAAACGTCAACTGTGCTCTTCTCCACCGATGCTGCCAGACCTGCTGAGTTTTTCGAGGTATTTCTGTTTTTGTTTTCACTAATGACATGTTCATCTTCTCCCTTTTGGGTTCAGCAGCAGGCGCTCGCACTCAGGACCCTGAAGGGCCACCCCTGACCCCGGAATATCACTATGTTCCCCACGCACCTGCCTCACACCCGCTCTGTCAAGCAGGCACCAGCGCAGATACCAGCAGCTCGGTGGGCATTAGATGGCCGTCCAGTATCTCAGTGCACATTGGTGAGGGAACTTCACACTCGTTTGAGGTGCAGGCGGAGGCAGAGAGTGCCCAGGGTGCTGGCAGTCGGAGGACTGCTGGAGACCAGGACGATGCTCAGTCGAAGGCTGATGATGAGCCTCTGGAGTCGTCCATTAGGAAGCAGATGCTGGACGTCCAGCGGGGTGTGCGGGAGGATCTAGCGGAGATCCATGAGGGTATGTGCGCCATGGTCTCCGTTATGGAGGAGTCCATGCGGAGCATGACCACTGAGCGCACTGCCTCAGCCAAGGAGAGAGTGGCGACTGTCAGGGAGAGGCTGCCCCAGGGACAGGATCAGGGGTCCCTGGGGATACACTCGGACCTGCAAGCGCTCACACCGGCAATGACCTCAGGTGGTCAGTGTCCGTGTGTGAGATGGATGGGGTACCCAGTATACCAGCTAGGTGCCCGTCCATCAATGGTGAGCAGGGAGGTCCTGAGTGACCTCACGTTGGCGCACGAGCTGCCTGTTGTCTCTGCGGGCTCCTCTCAGGGCTCTACGGATGATGGCAGCAGCCCCTCTGCCCCTCTGCCAGTGACCGTGGCATCTGATGAGGCTGCGGCGACTGGGGAGATGGCAGCCATGGCACTGGCCGCTCCCTCCCAGGTGGGGACAGCACAGGCTCCACTGGCCAGAGGACGACCGCCAAGGTCACCCAGGCCAACAAGGCAGCAGAGTCAGCAGGCTGCCTCCAATGCCAGTGCCAGCGAGGGGGCAGCACCTAGACATAGCACCCACAAATGTAAATTTAAAGCACCTTAAGCACAAGATGGTCTTGTCACGGGTGATGTTTTGTTCCCCCATTTTGCTTTGAGTTTTTTAATGGTGTGACAAACAACACCGGTTAATGTTCAGTTCAGGAATCTGTCACCTGCAACATTAAATGACATTTGATTTTGTGTTATTGGCCTGAGTTTGCTTCATTTGTTCTGCAGGTGCAGCGTAGGCCAATATTTAATGATGCACCGAAATATCGCGAGAGTGCGCGTTGACGTTGGGACGCTCGGCTGATGTCAACATGTTTCATTTCAGGCTCGAGCGAATCGGACACGCGCCCGCCCACCAAGCCAAAAATTCTGCCCATTGAGTTCAGTCTTTAGCCTATTTTGGGCAGTGAAAGAAGTTGTTTTGGACAATGGAGCCCCAAATCCTGGAAAACCGTTCATACAAAAGCACCATTCACTTGCAAATACACCTCTCCACCACTCTCTCTCTCTCTCTCTCACTCCACTGCAGCTTTTACCTCACAACATTTTAAACC
Organism: Cetorhinus maximus; assembly: GCF_964194155.1. NCBI lineage: Eukaryota > Metazoa > Chordata > Chondrichthyes > Lamniformes > Cetorhinidae > Cetorhinus > Cetorhinus maximus. The sequence continues at coordinate 52,736 of NW_027596847.1, forward strand.
AGTTCTCTGCTGCCGCTGCTGATACCGCTCTTAAAAGTACAGCAAGCTCCCAGCTCAAAGCTCATAGACTTTACACAGCTGCTGACAAGCATCTAAATTCACGATCACACAATGGTTACGGTGCATAAGCAGGCCAATCGGCCCATCGTGTCTGTACTGGCTCTCTGAATGAGCATCTCAATACCCAGTGCCATTCTCCTGCCCTCACCCAATAACCCTACAGATTGTTTCTTTTCAACTAATTATCTAATTCCCTCTTGAATGCTTTGATTGAACCACACTCTCAGTCAGTGCATTCCGGACCCTAGCCACTCACGGTGTGAAATCGGTTTCTCTTATGTCACTTCTGCTTCTTTGACCCGTTGCTTTAAATCTGTATCCCCTCATTTTCGATCATTTCACAAGTGGGGACAATTTCTCCCTATCTACTCTCTCCAGACCTCTCATGACTTTCAATACCTCTATCAACTCTCTTCTCAGCCTTCTTTTCTCTCAGGAAAACAGTCTCAACGTCTCCAATCTTACTCCGTAACTGATCTTCCACATCCCTCTTCGGCACTCTCTCCAATGCCTTCACATCCTCCCTAAAATGTGGCGCCCAGAACTGTACGCAGTACTCCAGCTGTGGTCTAACTCGTGTCTTATACAAGCCCCTATTAATAAAGCCTAGGATACTGAATGCTGTGTTAACTGCTCTCTCAACTTGTCCTGCCACCTTTAATGACTTATGCAAATACACACCCAGGTCCATCTGTGTCGACGCCCCCTTTATTTTGTGCTGTCTCTCTATGTTCTTCCTACCAAAATGCATCAGCTCATATTTCTCCACACTGAACTTCATCTGCCACATATCCGCCCATTCGACCAACTAGTCTGTGTCCTTTTCAAGTTCTCCACTGCCCTCTTCACGGTTCACAGTTGCTTCCAAGTTTTGTATCGTCTGCAAATTTTGAAAAATTTTCCTCTACTCTAAGGTCTAAACCATTCATATATATCAGGAAAAGCAAGGGTCCAATACTGACCCCTGGGGAACTCCACTACAAACCCGCCTCCAGCCCTAAAATCATCCATTAACTATTACTCTCTGTTTCTTGTCACTCAGTCAATTTTCTATCCACATTGCTACTGTCTGTTTTATTCCATGAGATATAACTTTTCTCACAAGTCTGTGTGGCACTGTATCAAATGCCTTTTGGAAGTCCATGTACACCACATCAACAGCATCACCTTCACCAACCCTCTCTGTTACCTCTTCAGAAAATTTCAGCAAGTTAGGGAAACGCCATTTTCCCTTAAGAAATCCATGCTGGCTCTTCTTAATTAACCCGCATTTGTCCCTGAATTTTCCGTGCCCGCTGGTGGTGGGCATGATAGGTGGCGCGATCGGTTTCACGATGGTGGGAAGGCAGGTTGTGATTGTCCGCTCAGCCCGCCAACGACAGGCCGCGTTTCCCACCATCGGTCATCGGGAACCTCATTGTAATACACCAGCATATCATTATCAGGCCATCCCGCCAGGCTCTTGCACCCCCGCTGGATCATCCGTCCACGTCAGCGGGAAAGCACGCTGACGTGTTTCACAACAGCACAGAGGTGACGTGCACTTGGCGGCTGCACTTTGGGTAAACTGGAGGTGAGTGAACAGCTCACTGGGGTTGCCTGTTGCTTTCCAGGCTTCAGGGGCACAGGGGGGGTCGGGGGTATGTGCTGCCCTGCCTCGGAGGCGACTTTTGTGGGTGAGGGGGAGTGGGGGGCAAGTGCAGCCTTGCCGTTGAGGTGACTGGTGGCTGAGGGTCATCGTTTGCTGTGCCCTTTACTCTGGGTAGGAGACGGCAATGTCCATTTCGCCAAGACTGGCTCGGTAGCACCACTACTGACCGAGCTGGCCGAGTCCTAAAGGACATAGCTGCTAGACTGGGTCTGTGGCAGGTGGTGAGGGAACCAACAAGAGGGGAAAGCATACTTGACCTCATCCTCACCAACCTACCTGCTGCAGAAGCATCTGTCCATGACAGTATCAGTAGGAGTGAGCACCACACGGTCCTTGTTGAGACAAAGTCCCATCTTCACATTGAGGATACCCTCTATTGTGTTGTGTAGCACTACCACTGTGCTAAATGGGATGGATTTCAAACAGACCTAGCAACTCAAGACTGCATCCATGAGGCTCTGTGGGCCATCAGCAGCAGTAGAATTGTACTCGAAACAATCTCTAACCTCATAAACCGGCAAGTTCCCTGCTCTGCCATTACCATCAAGCCAGGGGTTCAACCCAGGTTCATTGAAGAGTGCAGGGGGGCATGTCAGGAGCAGCTCCAGGCATACCTAAAAATGAGGTATCAACCTGGTGAAGCTACATCACAGGACGACTTGCGAGCCAAACAGCATAAGCAGCAAATGACAGACAGAGTCAAGTGACTGACCTTGATATCAAGACAGCATTTGACCAAGTGTGGAGCGGAGCACATCAGTGTAAAAGATAAGGCTGAAGCACTTGCAATAATCTTCAGCCAGAAATGCCGAGTGGATGATCCATCTCGACCTCCTTCTGAGGTCCTCAGCATCACAGATGCCAGTTTTCAGCCAAAGCGATTCACTCCACTTGATATCAAGAAATGGCTGAAGACACTGGATACTGCAAAGGCTATGGGCCCTGACAATATTGCGGTAATGGTACTGAAACTTGTGCTCCGGAACATGCCGTGCCCCTAGCCAAGCTGTTCTAGTACAGCTACCACACTGGCATCTACCCGTCAATGTGGAAAATTGCCCAGGTATGTCTTGTACAGACAAATCAGGGCAAACGCAACCCAGCCAGTTACCGCCCCATCACTCTACTCTCGTTCATCAGTAAAGTCATGGAAGGGGGTCATCAACTGCGCAATCAAGCGGCCATTGCTTAGCAATAACCTGCTCACTGACAGGTTTGGGTTTGGCCAGGGTCACTCAGCTCCTGGCCTCATTACAGCCTTGGTTCGAGCATGGACAAAAAAGCTGAACTCCTGAGGTGACGTGAGAGTGACTGACCTTGATATCAAGACAGCATTTGACCGAGTGTGGAATCAAGGAGCCCGATCAAATCTGGAGACGATGGGAAATGGGGGGAAGCTCTCCGCTGGTTGGAGTCATACCCAGCACTAGGGAAGATGGTTGTGGTTGTTGGAGGTCAATCATCTCAGTTCCAGGACAACAGTGCAGGAGTTCCTCAGGGTAGTATCCTCAGCTCAACCATCTTCAGCTGCTTCATCAATGACCTTCCGTCCATCAAAAGGTCAGAAGCGGGGACGTTCGCTGATGATTTCACAATGTTCAGGACCGTTCGTGTCTCCTCAGTTACTGAAGCAGCCCATGTCCAAATGCAGCAAGACCTGGACAATATCCAGGCTTGGGCTGACAAGTGGCTAGTAACATTTACGCCACATAAGTGCCAAGAAATTACCACCTCCAACAAGAGAGAATCTAACCATCACCCCTTGACATTCAATGGCATTGCCATCGCTGAATCACCCACTATCAATGTGCTGGGGGTTACCATTGACCAGAAAATGAACTGGACTACCATCTCAATACTGTGGCTGCAAGAGCAGGTCAGAGGCCAGAAATCCTGCGCCGAGTAACTCACCTTCTGACTCCCCAAAGTCTGTCCACTACCTACAAGGCATAAGTCAGGAGTGTGATGGAATACTCTCCAATTGCCTGGGTGAGTGCCGCTCCAACAACACTCCAGAAGTTTGACACCATCCAGGACAAAGCAGACCGCTTAATTGGCACCCCATCCACAAACATTCACTCCCAACACCACCAACGCACAGCGGCACCAGTGTGTACCTTCTGCTAGATGCACAGCAGGAACTCCCCAAAGTTTCTTAGGCAGCACCTTGCAAACCCACGACCACTACCATCTGAAGGACAAGGACAACGGACACATGGGAACACCCCCACCTACAGATTCCCCTCCAATCCACTCACCATCCTGGCTTGGAAATATGTCACCGTTCCTTCACTGTCGCTGGATCCAAATCCTGGAAGCGCTCCCTAACACAATGTGGGTGTATCCACAGCACATGGACTGCAGCGGTTCAAGAAGGCAGCTCAGCACCACCTTCTCAAGGGCAATTAGGAATGGGCAATAAATGCTGGTCTAGCCAGTGATACCCACGTCCTGTGTAAATGAATGAAAAAAGACTGGAAGAGCCTTTCTCACCACCGGCCAAGCCAAGTCTTGCTGGAAGCTGTGTAAAACCCCTCGGGCTGTATGTTTAACATGAAATGAATGCTGTAATGTAACCTGTAACTCTAAGTGTAGTGAGGCACCCTGTATGGAATGAAACTGATGTGTTAAATTTGAACTGTTCTGGAATGTAGCTTTACACATTTTATGAAACAAAATGTACTTTTTCACAAGCTTAGAGATCAACAGCAAATCAAGTACAGTGACTGTTGTTTACTGGGCTGAGGGGAGGAGTCAAGGTGTTGGGCTTCTCTCTGTCCCTGATATCTGATCGATTCAGCAGCCTGGAATGTTTATTCAAATTCAGTGTGAGGAAAAGACCAGACTAGGAGCAGTGAGCGAACAGTGTAGCGGCATTTTAATTTTCGCATGGATGTTACTGATACAAGCCTTGATTGAAACAATCAAAGGTGAGCAGCCACTGCTGAGGACAGAAATACCGAGTGTTGATCTATCACGGAGCACTCACAAGAATTGACCAGCCCAGTGCATTGCCAGGAGGAACCTGAAAACTGTGCTAAGCACAAGAGACCAAGACAAATTCAATTGAAAAGAGGAAAGCTGAGATCTGGGAGAATTGAGCAGCAAAGACACTCAGGTAAGCATGCTAGTTTGAAGATCAAGTTCAAAATGTTGTGCAAGATGTATTTACAGCGCAGATAATTTTCACTTTCCTAGAACAAGCCTTTTCCTTTCTGCAAGTTGCTCAATCTGCACGGTTGTTCTTTTCTGCTGCCCCTTCCCACTCACCTTGCCTGTCGCACAGGGGCTTCATGAAATGATGGGGAGATGATTAAAAGTAAAGTGAGAGGAAATTGGTGCAACCTGGCAGATATTGTTCTGTGCTCACAAGTGATTTTGTTCCCAAGTTTGCCTTGCATTCAAATGCAGGTTGAGGTTGAAAAATTCCTAAAATGTTGTAGAAAATAACCTTGGAGAAGGACGGATAAACATTGTAAAAATGGAATCTCAAGTGATTGTGAAGGAAATAATGGTGTGACGGCAAAAGTTGATAATTTGTCTCATTGTATTGCACGGCCTCAATTGGGCTGAGCTGTGTCATGTTGCAGCTTCTGTAATTTTGAGATTGTTTTCCGAATGTCCGGCAGTAAAGCTTTTTTTAATAGTTTACTGTCGGCCCCACATGAAGCGTCTGGGTCCTGATTTGCACATGTAAGGGAGCCATCCACTCCAACAGGTCTTGTCTCGCTTTAGCTGTTGCCCCCATCCCCCACCAGGTTCCACCTCATGGCTAGGGGAGGGGTGCTGCTGAGGTGGGATTCTTTTGAAGAACCGAAACGTTTTTTGTGAAAAATATACTTTATTCATAAAATATCTGGAAGAACATTCCAAAATATTTCAAATTCACCATCACAAAAAGTACAGTCAGATTCAACTTTTACACATGGATCACCAGGTGCATCAATACGATCAATGAATATTACAATCATTTCAATCTGGTCATTACAGACAGTCAGACAATGGGGTTGGAGTTATCAACATCCATCAAGTTGCTCTCTGAGGTGCTTCAATACAATTATAATACAATTAGCATTCAATGCATTCAATGCATTGTGAGCTGGACAGCCCGAGGGGCTCTGATTTAAAGCAACTGGCAGAAGAAGCAAAAACGATTTGAGAGAAAGCTTTTTCACACAGAGTGGCTAGGGTCCAGAACGCACTGACTGAGAGTGTGGTTCAATCAAAGCATTCAAGAGGGAATTAGATAATTAGTTGAAAAGAAACAATCTGTAGGGTTACTGGGAGAAGGTAGGAGAATGACACTCGGTATTGAGATGCTCATTCAGAGAGCCAGTACAGACACGATGGGCCGATTGGCCTGCTTATGCACCGTAACAATTGTGTGATCGTGAATTTAGACGCTTGTCAGCAGCTGTGTAAAGTCTATGAGCTTTGAGCTGGGAGCTTGCTGTACTTTTAAGAGCGGTATCAGCAGCGGCAGCAGAGAACTGGTTTAAAATGTTGTGAGGTAAAAGCTGCAGTGGAGTGAGGGAGAGAGAGAGAGAGAGAGAGTGTATTTGCAAGTGAATGGTGCTTTTGTTTGAACGGTTTTCCAGTATTTGGGGCTCCATTGTCCAAAACAACTTCTTTCACTGCCCAAATTAGGCTAAAGACTGAACTCAATGGGCAGAATTTTTCGCTTGGCGGGCGGGCGCGTGTCCCATTCACTCGAGCCTGAAATGACACATGTTGACATCAGCCGAGCGTCCCAACGTCAACGCGCACTCTCGCGATATTTCGGTGCATCATTAAACATTGGCCTACGCTGCACCTGCAGAACAAATGAAGCAAACTCAGGCCAATAACACAAAATCAAATGTCATTTAATGTTGCAGGTGACAGATCCCTGAACTGAACATTAATTACCGTTAATTAAATTGCACAATCAGAAAAGTAAAATCTAAAATAAACCAACGCAATCAGGCAGAATAATAGAAAGCAATCTTTTCTTTGTTTTCCATAAGCAGCGTTCCTTGAGCTATTTAATAGAGGCAGCACTGATGTTGATTCTATTGCTACCACTGAAAATACTGTAACTCCTTCCGCTGACTGGAAAGGCGTCAGCAACAGTTGCGCCTGCGCACTCGGGCCTCACTGTTGAATAGAAAAGTAGAGAGCTGATGCTTCAGTTATTCAGGGCATTGGTGTGACCCCATCTGGAGCACTGTGTACACTATTGGTCTCCTTATTTGAGGAAGAATGTCAATGCGTTGGAAGCCATTCAGATACGGTTTACCCAGCTAGTACCTGGATTGGGCGGATTGCCTTATGAGGAAGGATTGGACAGGCTAGGCCTGTATCTGCTGTAGTTCAGAAGAGTAAGGGGCGACTTGATTAAAACATACAAGAAGCTGAGGGGCCTTGAGAGGGTGGATGTGGAGAGGATGTTTCCTCTTGTGGGAGAATCTTGTATTTGGGGCCACTGTTTAAGACAGAGGTGAGGGGAAATTCTTTTCTCTCAGAGAGTCGTGAAACTTTGGAATTCTCTTCCTCAACAGGCGATGGAAGCAGAATCGTTGAATATTTTTAATTATTGAGAAGTAAGTGGGTGAAAGGTTATCGAGGGTAGGGGGTAATGTGGAAATGAGGTTACGATCAGATCAGCCGGGAGCTTATTGAGTGGCGAAGTGGGCTTGAAAGGCTGAGAGGCCGACTCCTGTTGCTAATTCATATGTTCATGTGTTTTTGTTAGTAACATGAAGAGGTTTTCACCCTCAAAGGTATTCAGAAGGCAAGAGAGAGAGGGAGAGGCTGGGGGAACGTTTCCCGTCTCCAGAAAAACCTGAACAAAAACAAAAATACCTGGAAAAACACAGCAGGTCTGACAGCATCTGCGGAGAGGGACACAGTTAATGTTTCGAGTCCGAATGACCCGTCAACAGAACTTCTCTGTTGAAGGGTCATTCGGACTTGAAACGTTAACTGTGTCCCTCTCCGCAGATGCTGCCAGAACTGCTGAGTTTTTCCGGTATTTTTGTTTTAGTTTTGGATATCCAGCGTCCGCAGTTTTTTGCTTTTATCCAGAAAAACCTGCTCCGGCTGCAGTCGATGGGGGTCGATATCAAGGAGGAACTCCAAGAGGTGAAGAGCCAGCAAGCCTCGCTCTTTGCCTCGGAGGCCTCTCAAGATGATCTTCCGGTCCAGAGTCCGCTCCGTGGAGCAGGATGAGACGTGCTCACGTTTCTTCTTCCAAAAGGTACACAGAGAGAGCTCTGTGATCAGCAGCCTGAAGGGAGAAGACAGCTCAGTAAAGTCATCGCAGTCCGACATTTTGAGGATCAGCAAATCCTTTTATGTCGGATTGTATGATGTGATGCCCACAGACAGTACGGAGTCCCAGTCCTTCCTGTCCACCATTACAAAGGGCTTTGATAACAGTACATGGGAGAGTCTGGACAAACATGGTGGATGTGCTCTCCAAAATGGGATTTGGGGAGGGAATCCGCAACACGCCTGGAGTCTCACCCCCTCTGCATGTTGCCCTCGAGGTGGCTGTGGTGGGGACAAGATCGTTGTTCACATCCTTGTGGATTGTGCCTTTGCAAAGAAGGTCTGGAGAGAGATTTTTTTTGCAAAAATATACTTTATTCATAAAATATCTTCAATCACATTCCAAACCATTTCAAAAACAGCATTACAAGGGTACAATCCAGGTTAAACTTTTACAAAATGTATCACCAGGTGCATCAGTACAAACAATATTACAATCATTTACAGCCTTTCATTTTGAGCTGTACAGCCCGAGGGGCTCTAAACAGTTCCCAGTCTCTCGGTGCGCTGTAGCACAAAAGGTCTTAGACAGCGACCCTTCCCCATTGTGCCTTTGCGGCGGCTGCCCCAAGCTTTAGTGCGTCCCTCAGCACGTAGTCCTGGACTTTGGAATGTGCCAGTCTGCAACACTCAGTCGGGGACAACTCTTTGCGCTGGAAGACCAACAAGTTTCGGGCAGACCAAAGCGCGTCTTTCACCGAGTTGATGATCCTCCAGCTGCAGTTGATGTTCCTCTCGGTGTGTGTCCCTGGGAACAGCCAGTAGAGCACAGAGTCCTGTGTCACAGAACTGATCGGGATGAACCTCGACAGAAACCACTGCATCTCTCTCCAGACCTTCTTTGCAAAGGCACAATCCATAAGGAGGTGAACAACGGTCTCGTGCCCAACACAGCCACCTCGAGGGCAACATGCAGAGGGGGTGAGACTCCTGGCGTGTAGGAAGGATCTGACCGGGAGGGCGTTTCTCACCACCAGCCAAGCTACGTCTTGGTGCTTGTTGGAAAGTTCTGGCGATGAGGCATTTTGCCAAATGACTTTCACAGTCTGCTGGGGAACCATCCGACAGGATTCTCCCTTTATTTTTCCCGCAGGGCCTCTAAGACGATATGTGCCGACCACTGCCTGATGGACTTGTGGTCAAAGGTGTTTCTCTGCATACATTTTTCCACCAGGGACGGGTGGTACGGCACGGGCCAACTACTTGGAGCGTTCCGCGGCAGCGTGGCCAGACCCATCCTTTGCAACACTGAGGACAAGTAGAACCTCAACACATAGTTACACTTGGTGTTTGCGTACCAAGGGTCTACGCACAGCGTGATGCAGCCGCACACAGTTTGAGGGCATGTTGGGAATGTATTCTCCCCCTTTATCCAGAGGCTTGTACATCGCGTTCCTGCTGACACGATCCATTTTCGACCTCCAGATAAAGCGGAAGATGGCTCGGGTGATCGCCATCGCGCAAGAGTCTGGAATGGGCCAGACGTGCGCCACGTACAGGAACAGCGAGAGTGCCTCACACCTGATGACCAGGTTCTTACCCGCAAATGAGAGGGAGCGTCGCTCCCACATGCCCACTTTTCTTTCCACTATTGATACTCGCTCTTTCAAGTTTCTAACACATGCCTCGGTCCCTCTGAACCATATCCCCAGCACCTTCAGGCCGACAGCCCTGACGGTGAAGGGGACAAAGGATCGGTCAGCCCAGTTCCCAAAGAACATGGCCTCGCTCTTCCCACGATTTACTTTGGCTCCCGAGGCCAGATCGAACAGGTCGCAGACCTGGATCAGTCTGCGCACCGACAGCGGATCCGAGCAGAAGACAGCGACATCGTCCATGTACAGGGCGGCGTTGACCTGAGTGCCTCCACTGCCTGGGATTGTCACTCCTCATATGCCCGGATCCTTCCTGATGGACACAGCAAAGGGTTCTATGCAACTCACAAACAGGACAGCGGAGAGAGGGAAGCCCTGCCTGACTCCTGATTTAATCGGAAAGCTATCTGATTCCCAGCCATTGATTGAGACTGCGCTGTTAGTGTACAGCAGTCGGATCCAATTGGGTTTTGAAACATGTACATGTTGGAAAGTAAAGAAAGCTTTGCTGTCCTTCACCGTCACCCGAACGGTGTTACGTACCCCATGATATGGGGCTCGACTGGTTATAGCCATTGCTTCACGACTACACTTGATCTTTGCCAAAAGGCCGAGAAGCGATTCCATTTGCCTTCCTTGTTACCTGCTGTACCTGCATACTAGCTTACAGCGATTCATGCGCGAGGACACCCAGATCCCTCTGTGCTGAAGCATTTCTGAAGTTTCTCTCCATTTAAATAATAAGTCACCTTTTTATTCTTCTGACCAAAATGGATAACCTCACACTTATCCACGTTAAACTCCATCTGCCAAATTTTGCCCCATTCACCTAACCTGTCCAAATCCATTTGTAAATTTCTTATTTCTTCATTGCAACTTACTTTCCCACCTATTTTGGTGTCATCTGCAAAGTTAGCTATAGTACCTTCTACCCCTGAATCCAAGTAAATAGTTGGGGCCAAAGGACCGAACCCTGTGGCACCCCACTAGTTACAGCTTGCCATCCACAAAAGACCCATTAATCCTGACTCTCTGCTTTCTGTTGGTTAGCCAATCCTCTAGCCAAGCTAATATATTACCCTTAGCTGCGTGTGATCTTATCTTGTGTATTAATCTTTTGTGCGGCACCTTATCAAATGCCTTCTGGAAGTCCAGACATGCTACATCTACAGGATCCCCATTATCCACTTTGCTTGTCACATCTTCAAAGAACTCCAGCAAATTAGTCAAACACGATTTACTCTTCGTAAAGCCATGCCGACTCTGACGGATTGCAATTTGACTTGCATTTTAGGAAGGTAGTGAAGGCATTGGAGAGAGTGCAGAAGAGGTTTACGAGTTTGGTTCCAGGGGCGAGGAAGTTGAGTTATGAAGTAAGATTGGGGAAGCTGGGAATGTATTCCTTGGGGAAAAGAAGTCCGAGAGGAGACTTGATAGAGGTATTGAAAATCATGAGGGGTCGGGAGAGAGTAGATAGGGAGAAACTGTTTGCACCGGGGAAAGGATCGAGAAGGAGAGGGCACAGGTTTAAAGTAACTGGCAAAAGAAGCAAAAGTGACAGGAGCAGCGAGTGGCCAGGGTCTGGAATGCACCGCCTGATAGCGCGGCGGAGGCAGGTTCAATTGAAGAGGGAATGAGATGATTATTTGAAAAGAAAGCATGTGCCGGGTTACGTGGAGAAGGCAGGAGAAAGGCACGAGGTGAAATGTTCATTGGGAGAACTGGTGCAGGCACGACGGGGGGAATGGGCTCCTTGTGCAATGTAAGGATTGTGTGAATGTGGATGTAGAGGTTTCGGAGTAGCTGTGTAAAGTGTGTGAGGTTTGAGGTGTGAGTTTTGATTGTTGCTGTATCAGCAGCAGCGGCAGCGGCAGCAGAGAGCTGGTTTAAAATGTTGTGAGGCGAAAGGTGCAGCTGAGAGAGTGTTTGAGAGGTGTATTTGCAAGTGAAAGATGTTTTTATATGAGTGAGGTAGAGTGTTTGTGAGATGAGAGTGCTGTCTGTGAGTGTTGGGTGAGCGTGCATGTTTTTTGTGTGTAGCTGCTGCGGGTGAGTGAGTGAGTGAGAGAGAGAGAGAGAGAGAAAGAAAGAAAGTTGGGTTTTGGAACATGTACATGTTGAAAAGTAAAGAAAGCAGATGTTTGTAAGAAAACTATTTTTAGCATTGAAAATCCCCTGGAAAGGGGAGGGTGCACCGTTCCCAGAGATACTGCAATACCGGGTCGATGCGTGGAGTGGACGGAGCAAGCCCCTATTCCATCTCCCTGCTCCAAAAATCAATTTAATATATGGTCCCCAGATAAGGGACGTATCAGATATTAAACTGATAAGAACAGATTTTTTTTTTTGTAAAAATATACTTTATTCATAAAATATCTTCAATCACATTCCAAACCATTTCAAAAACAACATTACAAGGGTACAATCCAGGTTAAACTTTTACAAAATGTATCAGCAGGTGCATCAGTACAAACAATATTACAATCATTTACAGCCTTTCATTTTGATCTGTACAGCCCGAGGGGCTCTAAACAGTTCCCAGTCTCTCGGTGCGCTGTGGTAGAAAGGTCTTAGACAGCGACCCTTCCCCATTGCGCCTTTGCGGCAGCTGCCCCAAGCTTTAGTGCGTCCCTCAGCACGTAGTCCTGGACTTTAGATTGTGCCAGTCCGCAACAATCGGTCGGGGACAACTCTTTGTGCTGGAAGACCAACAAGTTTCGGGCAGACCAAAGCGCCTCTTTCACCGAGTTGATGATCCTCCAGCTGCAGTCGATGTTTGTCTCGGTGTGTGTCCCTGGGAACAGCCCGTAGAGCACAGAGTCCTGTGTCACAGAACTGCTCGGGATGAACCTCGACAGCAACCATTGCATCTCTCTCCAGACTTTCTTTGCAAAGGCACAATCCACAAGGAGGTGGACAACGGTCTCTTCCCCACCACAGCCACCTTGAGGGCAACGTGCAGAGGGGGTGAGCTTCCTGGCGTGTAGGAAGGATCTGACGGGGAGGGCCTTTCTCACCACCAGCCAAGCTACGTCTTGGTGCTTGTTGGAAAGTTCTGGCGATGAGGCATTCTGCCAAATGACTTTGACAGTCTGCTCGGGGAACCATCCCACAGGGTCCACCCTCTCCTTATCCCTCAGGGCCTCTAGGACGTTACGTGCTGACCACTGCCTGATGGACTTGTGGTCAAAGGTGTTTTTCTGCATAAATTTTTCCACCAGGGACAGGTGGTACGGCACGGTCCAACTACTTGGAGCGTTCCGCGGCAGCGTGGCCAGACCCATCCTTCGCAACACCGGGGACAGGTAGAACCTCAGCACGTAGTGACACTTGGTGTTTGCGTAGTGAGGGTCTACGCACCGCTTGATGCAGCCGCACACAAAGGTGGCCATCAGGATGAGGGCGATGTTGGGCACGTTTTTTCCCCCTTTATCTAGAGGCTTGTACATCGCGTCCCTGCGGACACGATCCATTTTCGACCTCCAGATAAAGCGGAAGATGGCTCGAGTGATCGCCATCGCACAGGAGTCTGGAATGGGCCAGACCTGCGCCACGTACAGCAACAGCGAGAGTGCCTCGCACCTGATGACCAGGTTCTTACCCGCAAAGGAGAGGGAGCGTCGCTCCCACATGCCCAGTTTCCTTTTCACCATAGCCACTCGCTCCTTCCAGTTTCTAACGCATGCCCTGGTCCCTCCGAACCATATCCCCAGCACCTTCAGGCCGTCAGCCCTGACAGTGAAGGGGACAAAGGATCGGTCAGCCCAGTTCCCAAAGAACATGGCCTCGCTCTTCCCACGATTTACCTTGGCTCCCGAGGCCAGTTCGAACTGGTCGCAGATGTGGATCAGTCTGCGCACCGACAGCGGATCCGAACAGAAGACGGCGACGTCGTCCATGTACAGGGAGGCTTTTACCTGAGTGCCTCCACTGCCTGGGATCGTCACTCCTCTTATGCCCGGATCCTTCCTGATGGACTCGGCAAAGGGTTCTATGCAACACACGAAAAGAACAGGCGAGAGAGGACAGCCCTGCCTGACTCCAGATTTAATCGGAAAGCTATCTGTTTCCCACCCATTGATTGAGACTGCGCTACTGATGTTAGTGTAGAGCAGTTGGATCCAATTTCGAATTCCCTCCCCAAACCCAATTTTGGAGAGCACATCCCCCATGTAGGTGTGCGATATTCTGTCAAAGGCCTTCTCCTGATCCCAGCTGATGAGGCAGGTATCCACACCCCTGTCCTGTACATAGGCAATCGTATCCCTGAGCAGTGCCAGGCTGTCAGAGATCTTCCTGCCTGGCACAGAGCAGGTCTGGTCAGGGTGAATCACCAATTCCAGAGCGGATTTGACCCGATTGGCGATGACCTTGGACAGAATCTTATAGTCCACATTCAACAGTGAAATGGGTCGCCAATTTCTAATTTCCTCCCTTCCCCCCTTGTGCTTGTAGATGAGGGTGATGATGCCTTTCCTCATGGATTCTGACATACTACCGGCCAGGAGCATACTCTCGTACACTCCTAGCAGGTCTGGGCCGATCAAGTCCCACAGAGCCGAATACAACTCCGCCGGCAAGCCGTCGCTTCCGGGAGTTTTACTCTTCTCCATGGACTCAAGGGCCTTAGTCAGTTCATCAGGAGTTAGCGGTTTGTCCAGGCTCTCCCGCGTACTGTGGTCCAAGACCTCCGTGATAGAGGACAGGAAGGACTGGGAGGCCGTGCTGTCCGTGGGCTTCACGTCATACAATCCGGCATAAAAGGATTTGCTGATCCTCAAAATGTCCGACCGTGATGACTTTGCTGAGCCGTCTTCTTCCTTCAGGCTGCTGATCACAGAGCTCTCTCTGTGTACCTTTTGGAAGAAGAAACGTGAGCACGTCTCATCCTGCTCCACGGAGCGGACTCTGGAACGGAAGATGATCTTGGAGGCCTCCGAGGCAAAGTGCGAGGCTTGCTGGCCCTTCACCTCTTGGAGCTCCTCCTTGACATCGACCCCCATCGACTGCAGCCGGAGCAGATTCTGCATCTTTTCTGTCACGTCATTTTCGCCCGACCATTTGTTTTGTCGCCACCAAATTACTCGCGCCATTTTTAACCCCACATTTGCCCACTCAAAAATCTCTCTCAAACCCCCATGTAACTCCCAACCCACCATCACAACAGTCCCCCGACTCCCAGCAGCGCCCTCCACCCCCTACCTCTCTGGACTTTTGTGTAAATACAAACTCATATCAGTCAGCTATTAACTCATATGCATTCACCATTTAAAACATGTAGCAGCGACCCCTCACTACTTCAAACATGAACAAGCACCCTGTCCCCATGTTCATTCTAATTACCCCCCTCCGAAACGAACAGCAGCCTCCCTCCCCCTTGATCAGCCCCCTCTGTCACTCCTACCTTCTGAAACTCCTGCCCCCTCTCCCCATGTGTAAAGTCTTTCCCTGCCCCTTCTGCAGCTCACTTCCCCTGCTGTGGGTCCATCAATTCACCTGTGATTATTCCTTGAAGACTTAAATAGCGCAAAGCGAAGAAATAAACAGAAAGAAAACTGGAGAAAGGCAGATAGAAATCTAAACCCTCAGTAAAATGACCACCGGCAATCCCGTTTAACCGTCAGAATGATCGCACAGCCCAAAATACACGCATTATCCCTGAATTATAACAAGATTTTAGGCAGCTTCACATTAGGACTTTTCATTTCCTCTTGTGGGGCTCCTGTTCCTCACGCACCAGAGGCTAACATGTAAGTTTTAGATTGCAAGGCCGGGCTACTTTAACCCCAGGATTATCTTTTTGAAACTCCAGGCCTGCAGTCCAACAGGAACTGGTTAACCGGAGCCACCGAAAACCAGGGTCCCGGAGAGGAAATGAAATCTCAGGGTAAGAAACCGACACAAACTCACGTGGGCCCATGGGGCGCAGCCTTGGAGAAGGTCTCAGTCCGTCCCCTCTGGAGGAAGCTCCTGAAGAGGAAGAGTCCTTGTCCCGATCTGGATCTTCAGATTGCAAGTTTCAAAATAAAAATTCCTTGAGGGGTGGGGGAGAAAATTAATTTCATTAAAACAGAAAGCAAAGATCATTTTCAAACAAAATAGCACAAGAGCCAATGATTCACTCTCAGTTGCAACTCAGCAACATTCAAATACAAACAAGTCAAAAAGTTATAAAGCAGATTGAGACAGAGGGAACACACACACATTAAGCCAGAGTGGGGACTAGCTCCGCACTCTGGAGGCGGTCTTCGGATTGGGTTCCTAGCCAGGTATACCCTGAACGAGCAGTTTGCAGACTCCACCCCTGGCATGTTGGGAGGTCTTTCAATCTGCTCCCCAGGAGGCCTGTCCGTTGATATGTTCAGACAAGGCCATGTTCTTCGGGAACTGGGCTGACCGATCCTTTGTCCCCTTCACCGTCAGGGCTGATGGCCTGAAGGTGCTGGGGATAGGGTTCGGAGGGACCGGGACATGTGTTAGAAACTGGAAGGAGCGAGTGTCTATGGTGGAAAGAAAAGTGGGCATGTGGGAGCGATGCACCCTCTCCATTGCGGGTAAGAACCTGGTCATCAGGTGTGAGGCACTCTCGCTGTTGCTGTACGTGGCGCACGTCTGGCCCATTCCAGACTCCTGCGCGATGGCGATCACTCGAACCATCTTCCGCTTTATCTGGAGGTCGAAAGTGGATCGTGTCCGCAGGGACGCGATGTACAAGCCTCTAGATAAAGGGGGGAAAAACATGCCCAACATCGCCCTCACACTGATGGCCACCTTTGTGTGTGGCTGCATCAAGCGGTGCGTAGACCCTCAGTACGCAAACATCAAGTGTCACTACGTGCTGAGGTTCTACCTGTCCCCGGTGTTGCGAAGGATGGGTCTGGCCACGCTGCCGCGGAACGCTCCAAGTAGTTGGACCGTGCCGTACCACCTGTCCCTGGTGGAAAAATTTATGCAGAGAAACACCTCTGACCACAAGTCCACCAGGCAGTGGTCGGCACGTAACGTCTTAGAGGCCCTGCGGGAAAAGGAGAGGGTGGATCCTGTGGGATGGTTCCCCGAGCAGACTGTCAAAGTCATTTAGCAGAATGCCTCATCGCCAGAACTTTCCAACAAGCACCAAGACGTAGCTTGGCTGGTGGTGAGAAAGGCCCTCCCCGTCAGATCCTTCCTACACGCCAGGAAGCTCACCTCCTCTGCACGTTGCCCTCGAGGTGGCTGTGGTGGGGAAGAGACCGTTGTTCACCTCCTTGTGGATTGTGCCTTTGCAAAGAAAGTCTGGAGAGAGATGCAGTGGTTGCTGTCGAGGTTCATCCCGAGCAGCTCTGTGAGACAGGACTCTGTGCTCTACGGGCTGTTCCCAGGGACACACACCGAGACAAACATCAACTGCAGCTGGAGGATCATCAACTCAGTGAAAGAGGCGCTTTGGTCTGCCCGAAACTTGTTGGTCTTCCAGCACAAAGAGTTGTCCCCGACCGATTGTTGCGGACTGGCACAATCCAAAGTCCAGGACTACGTGCTGAGGGACGCACTAAAGCTTGGGGCAGCTGCCGCAAAGGCGCAATGGGGAAGGGTCGCTGTCTACGACCTTTCTACCACAGCGCACCGAGAGACTGGGAACTGTTTAGAGCCCCTCGGGCTGTACAGATCAAAATGAAAGGCTGTAAATGATTGTAATATTGTTTGTACTGATGCACCTGGTGATACATTTTGTAAAAGTTTAACCTGGATTGTACCCTTGTAATGTTGTGTTTGAAATGGTTTTGAATGTGATTGAAGATAATTTATGAATAAAGTATATTTTTACAAAAAAAAAAAATCTGTTCTTATCAGTTTAATATCTGATACGTCCCTTATCTGGGGACCATATATTAAATTGATTTTTGGAGCAGGGAGATGGAATAGGGGCTTGCTCCGTCCACTCCACGCATCGACCCGGTATTGCAGTATCTCTGGGAACGGTGCACCCTCCCCTTTCCAGGGGATTTTCAATGCTAAAAATAGTTTTCTTACAAACATCTGCTTTCTTTACTTCTCAACATGTACATGTTCCAAAATCCAACTTTCTTTCTTTCTCTCTCTCTCTCTCTCTCTCTCTCACTCACTCACCCGCAGCAGCTACACACAAAAAACACGCACTCTCACCCAACACTCGCCGGCAGGGCCGGCAGCAGATCCCTGATGGAAACAGTTAAGGATGCCAAGCTGCACGACGTCTTCAGCAACCCTGCAGACGGAGCGCAGCGTAGATACACCTGGTCGCGGCCAGACGGGTCCATTCGTTCCAGGATAGACTTCCTGTTTGTGTCCCGTGCATTCACAGTCAGATCCACCGACGTCAAGCCGGTGTTCTTCTCTGACCACTGCCTCCTACTGGCGGACTGCCACTTGGAGGAAGACCTGAGGGTGGGCAGGGGGGCATGGAAGCTAAATGTGCAACTGCTGACCCCAGAGAACATTGAGGAGCTCAAGAGGGATTACAAAGGTTGGAGAACTGTGAAACCCCTCTTTGAGTCCCTGACACACTGGTGGGAAGCGATCAAGGGAAGCATCAAGAGGTTTTTCATCCTCAAAGGCACCCAGAAAGCTAGAAAGGAACAGAGGGAAATGTCCCGACTCCAGAAAAAGATGCAGAATCTGCTGCGGCTGCAGTCGATGGGGGTCGATGTCAAGGAGGAGCTCCAAGAGGTGAAGGGCCAGCAAGCCTCGCACTTTGCCTCGGAGGCCTCCAAGATCATCTTCCGTTCCAGAGTCCGCTCCGTGGAGCAGGATGAGACGTGCTCACGTTTCTTCTTCCAAAAGGTACACAGAGAGCGCTCTGTGATCAGCAGCCTGAAGGAAGAAGACGGCTCAGTAAAGTCATCACGGTCCGACATTCTGAGGATCAGCAAATCCTTTTATGCCGGATTGTATGACGTGAAGCCCACGGACAGCACGGCCTCCCAGTCCTTCCTGTCCTCTATCACGGAGGTCTTAGACCACAGTACGCGAGAGAGCCTGGACAAACCGCTAACTCCTGACGAACTGACTAAGGCCCTCGAGTCCTTCGAGAAGAGTAAAACCCCCGGAAGCGACGGCTTGCCGGCGGAGTTGTATTGGGCTCTGTGGGACTTGATCGGGCCAGACCTGCTAGGAGTGTACGAGAGTATGCTCCTGGCCGGTAGTATGTCAGAATCCATGAGGAAAGGCATCATCACCCTCATCTACAAGCACAAGGGGGAAAGGGAGGAAATTAGAAATTGGCGACCCATTTCACTGTTGAATGCGGACTATAAGATTCTGTCCAAGGTCATCGCCAACCGGGTCAAATCCGCTCTGGAATTGGTGATTCACCCTGACCAGACCTGCTCTGTGCCAGGCAGGAAGATCTCTGACAGCCTGGCGCTGCTCAGGGATACGATTGCCTATGTACAGGACAGGGGTGTGGATACCTGCCTCATCAGCTTGGATCAGGAGAAGGCCTTTGACAGAATATCGCACACCTACATGGGGGATGTGCTCTCCAAAATGGGCTTTGGGGAGGGAATTCGATATTGGATCCAACTGCTCTACATTAACATCAGTAGCGCAGTGTCAATCATTGGGTGGGAAACAGATAGCTTTCCGATTAAATCTGGAGTCAGGCAGGGCTGTCCTCTCTCGCCTGTCCTTTTCGTGTGTTGCATAGAACCCTTTGCCGAGTCCATCAGGAAGGATCCGGGCATAAGAGGAGTGACGATCCCAGGCAGTGGAGGCACTCAGGTAAATGCCTCCCTGTACATGGACGACGTCGCCGTCTTCTGCTCGGATCCGCTGTCGGTGCGCAGACTGATGCACATCTGCGACCAGTTCGAACTGGCCTCGGGAGCCCAGGTAAATCGTGGGAAGAGCGAGGCCATGTTCTTTGGGAACTGGGCTGACCGATCCTTTGTCCCCTTCACTGTCAGGGCTGACGGCCTGAGGGTGCTGGGGATATGGTTCGGAGGGACCGGGGCATGCGTTAGAAACTGGAAGGAGCGAGTGGCTATGGTGAAGAGGAAACTGGGCATGTGGGAGCGACGCTCCCTCTCCATTGCGGGTAAGAACCTGGTCATCAGGTGTGAGGTACTCTCGCTGTTGCTGTACGTGGCGCAGGTCTGGCCCATTCCAGACTCCTGCGCGACGGCGATCACTCGAGCCATCTTCCGCTTTATCTGGAGGTCGAAAATGGATCGTGTCCGCAGGGACGCGATGTACAAGCCTCTAGATAAAGGGGGAAAAAACGTGCCCAACATCGCCCTCATCCTGATGGCCACCTTTGTGTGCGGCTGCATCAAGCGGTGCGTAGACCCTCAGTACGCAAACACCAAGTGTCACTACGTGCTGAGGTTCTACCTGTCCCCGGTGTTGCGAAGGATGGGTCTGGCCACGCTGCCGCGGAACGCTCCAAGTAGTTGGACCGCGCCGTACCACCTGTCCCTGGTGGAAAAATTGATGCAGAAAAACACCTTTGACCACAAGTCCATCAGGCAGTGGTCAGCACGTAACGTCCTAGAGGCCCTGAGGGATAAGGAGAGGGTGGACCCTGTGGGATGGTTCCCCGAGCAGACTGTCAAAGTCATTTGGCAGAATGCCTCATCGCCAGAACTTTCCAACAAGCACCAAGACGTAGCTTGGCTGGTGGTGAGAAAGGCCCTCCCCGTCAGATCCTTCCTACACGCCAGGAAGCTCACCTCCTCTGCACGTTGCCCTCGAGGTGGCTGTGGTGGGGATGAGACCGTTGTTCACCTTGTGGATTGTGCCTTTGCAAAGAAAGTCTGGAGAGAGATGCAGTGGTTGCTGTCGAGGTTCATCCCGAGCAGCTCTGTGAGACAGGACTGTGTGCTCTACGGGCTGTTCCCAGGGACACACACCGAGACAAACATCAACTGCAGCTGGAGGATCATCAACTCAGTGAAAGAGGCGCTTTGGTCTGCCCGAAACTTGTTGGTCTTCCAGCACAAAGAGTTGTCCCCGACCGATTGTTGCGGACTGGCACAATCCAAAGTCCAGGACTACGTGCTGAGGGACGCACTAAAGCTTGGGGCAGCTGCCGCAAAGGCGCAATGGGGAAGGGTCGCTGTCTACGACCTTTCTACCACAGCGCACCGAGAGACTGGGAACTGTTTAGAGCCCCTCGGGCTGTACAGATCAAAATGAAAGGCTGTAAATGATTGTAATATTGTTTGTACTGATGCACCTGGTGATACATTTTGTAAAAGTTTAACCTGGATTGTACCCTTGTAATGTTGTTTTTGAAATGGTTTGGAATGTGATTGAAGATATTTTATGAATAAAGTATATTTTTACAAAAAAAAAAAAAAAAAAATCTGTTCTTATCAGTTTAATATCTGATACGTCCCTTATCTGGGGACCATATATTAAATTGATTTTTGGAGCAGGGAGATGGAATAGGGGCTTGCTCCGTCCACTCCACGCATCGACCCGGTATTGCAGTATCTCTGGGAACGGTGCACCCTCCCCTTTCCAGGGGATTTTCAATGCTAAAAATAGTTTTCTTACAAACATCTGCTTTCTTTACTTCTCAACATGTACATGTTCCAAAATCCAACTTTCTTTCTTTCTCTCTCTCTCTCTCTCTCTCTCTCACTCACTCACCCGCAGCAGCTACACACAAAAAACACGCACTCTCACCCAACACTCGCCGGCAGGGCCGGCAGCAGATTGGACGCTACGTCCAGATCCCTGATGGAAACAGTTAAGGATGCCAAGCTGCACGACGTCTTCAGCAACCCTGCAGACGGAGCGCAGCGTAGATACACCTGGTCGCGGCCAGACGGGTCCATTCGTTCCAGGATAGACTTCCTGTTTGTGTCCCGTGCATTCACAGTCAGATCCACCGAGGTCAAGCCGGTGTTCTTCTCTGACCACTGCCTCCTACTGGCGGACTGCCACTTGGAGGAAGACCTGAGGGTGGGCAGGGGGGCATGGAAGCTAAATGTGCAACTGCTGACCCCAGAGAACATTGAGGAGCTCAAGAGGGATTACAAAGGTTGGAGAACCGTGAAACCCCTCTTTGAGTCCCTGACACACTGGTGGGAAGTGACCAAGGGAAGCATCAAGAGGTTTTTCATCCTCAAAGGCACCCAGAAAGCTAGAAAGGAACAGAGGGAAATGTCCCGACTCCAGAAAAAGATGCAGAATCTGCTGCGGCTGCAGTCGATGGGGGTCGATGTCAAGGAGGAGCTCCAAGAGGTGAAGGGCCAGCAAGCCTCGCACTTTGCCTCGGAGGCCTCCAAGATCATCTTCCGTTCCAGAGTCCGCTCCGTGGAGCAGGATGAGACGTGCTCACGTTTCTTCTTCCAAAAGGTACACAGAGAGCGCTCTGTGATCAGCAGCCTGAAGGAAGAAGACGGCTCAGTAAAGTCATCACGGTCCGACATTCTGAGGATCAGCAAATCCTTTTATGCCGGATTGTATGACGTGAAGCCCACGGACAGCACGGCCTCCCAGTCCTTCCTGTCCTCTATCACGGAGGTCTTAGACCACAGCACGCGGGAGAGCCTGGACAAACCGCTAACTCCTGACGAACTGACTAAGGCCCTCGAGTCCTTCGAGAAGAATAAAACCCCCGGAAGCGACGGCTTGCCGGCGGAGTTGTATTGGGCTCTGTGGGACTTGATCGGGCCAGACCTGCTAGGAGTGTACGAGAGAATGCTCCTGGCCGGTAGTATGTCAGAATCCATGAGGAAAGGCATCATCACCCTCATCTACAAGCACAAGGGGGAAAGGGAGGAAATTAGAAATTGGCGACCCATTTCACTGTTGAATGTGGACTATAAGATTCTGTCCAAGGTCATCGCCAATCGGGTCAAATCCGCTCTGGAATTGGTGATTCACCCTGACCAGACCTGCTCTGTGCCAGGCAGGAAGATCTCTGACAGCCTGGCGCTGCTCAGGGATACGATTGCCTATGTACAGGACAGGGGTGTGGATACCTGCCTCATCAGCTTGGATCAGGAGAAGGCCTTTGACAGAATATCGCACACCTACATGGGGGATGTGCTCTCCAAAATGGGCTTTGGGGAGGGAATTCGATATTGGATCCAACTGCTCTACATTAACATCAGTAGCGCAGTGTCAATCATTGGGTGGGAAACAGATAGCTTTCCGATTAAATCTGGAGTCAGGCAGGGCTGTCCTCTCTCGCCTGTCCTTTTCGTGTGTTGCATAGAACCCTTTGCCGAGTCCATCAGGAAGGATCCGGGCATAAGAGGAGTGACGATCCCAGGCAGTGGAGGCACTCAGGTAAATGCCTCCCTGTACATGGACGACGTCGCCGTCTTCTGCTCGGATCCGCTGTCGGTGCGCAGACTGATGCACATCTGCGACCAGTTCGAACTGGCCTCGGGAGCCCAGGTAAATCGTGGGAAGAGCGAGGCCATGTTCTTTGGGAACTGGGCTGACCGATCCTTTGTCCCCTTCACTGTCAGGGCTGACGGCCTGAGGGTGCTGGGGATATGGTTCGGAGGGACCGGGGCATGCGTTAGAAACTGGAAGGAGCGAGTGGCTATGGTGAAGAGGAAACTGGGCATGTGGGAGCGACGCTCCCTCTCCATTGCGGGTAAGAACCTGGTCATCAGGTGTGAGGTACTCTCGCTGTTGCTGTACGTGGCGCAGGTCTGGCCCATTCCAGACTCCTGCGCGACGGCGATCACTCGAGCCATCTTCCGCTTTATCTGGAGGTCGAAAATGGATCGTGTCCGCAGGGACGCGATGTACAAGCCTCTAGATAAAGGGGGAAAAAACGTGCCCAACATCGCCCTCATCCTGATGGCCACCTTTGTGTGCGGCTGCATCAAGCGGTGCGTAGACCCTCAGTACGCAAACACCAAGTGTCACTACGTGCTGAGGTTCTACCTGTCCCCGGTGTTGCGAAGGATGGGTCTGGCCACGCTGCCGCGGAACGCTCCAAGTAGTTGGACCGCGCCGTACCACCTGTCCCTGGTGGAAAAATTGATGCAGAAAAACACCTTTGACCACAAGTCCATCAGGCAGTGGTCAGCACGTAACGTCCTAGAGGCCCTGAGGGATAAGGAGAGGGTGGACCCTGTGGGATGGTTCCCCGAGCAGACTGTCAAAGTCATTTAGCAGAATGCCTCATCGCCAGAACTTTCCAACAAGCACCAAGACGTAGCTTGGCTGGTGGTGAGAAAGGCCCTCCCCGTCAGATCCTTCCTGCACGCCAGGAAGCTCACCTCCTCTGCACGTTGCCCTCGAGGTGGCTGTGGTGGGGAAGAGACCGTTGTTCACCTCCTTGTGGATTGTGCCTTTGCAAAGAAAGTCTGGAGAGAGATGCAGTGGTTGCTGTCGAGGTTCATCCCGAGCAGCTCTGTGAGACAGGACTGTGTGCTCTACGGGCTGTTCCCAGGGACACACACCGAGACAAACATCAACTGCAGCTGGAGGATCATCAACTCAGTGAAAGAGGCGCTTTGGTCTGCCCGAAACTTGTTGGTCTTCCAGCACAAAGAGTTGTCCCCGACCGATTGTTGCGGACTGGCACAATCCAAAGTCCAGGACTACGTGCTGAGGGACGCACTAAAGCTTGGGGCAGCTGCCGCAAAGGCGCAATGGGGAAGGGTCGCTGTCTACGACCTTTCTACCACAGCGCACCGAGAGACTGGGAACTGTTTAGAGCCCCTCGGGCTGTACAGATCAAAATGAAAGGCTGTAAATGATTGTAATATTGTTTGTACTGATGCACCTGGTGATACATTTTGTAAAAGTTTAACCTGGATTGTACCCTTGTAATGTTGTTTTTGAAATGGTTTGGAATGTGATTGAAGATATTTTATGAATAAAGTATATTTTTACAAAAAAAAAAAAAAAAAATCTGTTCTTATCAGTTTAATATCTGAAACGTCCCTTATCTGGGGACCATATATTAAATTGATTTTTGGAGCAGGGAGATGGAATAGGGGCTTGCTCCGTCCACTCCACGCATCGACCCGGTATTGCAGTATCTCTGGGAACGGTGCACCCTCCCCTTTCCAGGGGATTTTCAATGCTAAAAATAGTTTTCTTACAAACATCTGCTTTCTTTACTTCTCAACATGTACATGTTCCAAAATCCAACTTTCTTTCTTTCTCTCTCTCTCTCTCTCTCTCACTCACTCACCCGCAGCAGCTACACACAAAAAACACGCCCTCTCACCCAACACTCGCCGGCAGGGCCGGCAGCAGATTGGACGCTACGTCCAGATCCCTGATGGAAACAGTTAAGGATGCCAAGCTGCACGACGTCTTCAGCAACCCTGCAGACGGAGCGCAGCGTAGATACACCTGGTCGCGGCCAGACGGGTCCATTCGTTCCAGGATAGACTTCCTGTTTGTGTCCCGTGCATTCACAGTCAGATCCACCGAGGTCAAGCCGGTGTTCTTCTCTGACCACTGCCTCCTACTGGCGGACTGCCACTTGGAGAAGGACCTGAGGGTGGGCAGGGGGGCATGGAAGCTAAATGTGCAACTGCTGACCCCAGAGAACATTGAGGAGCTCAAGAGGGATTACAAAGGTTGGAGAACCGTGAAACCCCTCTTTGAGTCCCTGACACACTGGTGGGAAGCGATCAAGGGAAACATCAAGAGGTTTTTCATCCTCAAAGGCACCCAGAAAGCTAGAAAGGAACAGAGGGAAATGTCCCGACTCCAGAAAAAGATGCAGAATCTGCTGCGGCTGCAGTCGATGGGGGTCGATGTCAAGGAGGAGCTCCAAGAGGTGAAGGGCCAGCAAGCCTCGCACTTTGCCTCGGAGGCCTCCAAGATCATCTTCCGTTCCAGAGTCCGCTCCGTGGAGCAGGATGAGACGTGCTCACGTTTCTTCTTCCAAAAGGTACACAGAGAGCGCTCTGTGATCAGCAGCCTGAAGGAAGAAGACGGCTCAGTAAAGTCATCACGGTCCGACATTCTGAGGATCAGCAAATCCTTTTATGCCGGATTGTATGACGTGAAGCCCACGGACAGCACGGCCTCCCAGTCCTTCCTGTCCTCTATCACGGAGGTCTTAGACCACAGTACGCGGGAGAGCCTGGACAAACCGCTAACTCCTGACGAACTGACTAAGGCCCTCGAGTCCTTCGAGAAGAGTAAAACCCCCGGAAGCGACGGCTTGCCGGCGGAGTTGTATTGGGCTCTGTGGGACTTGATCGGGCCAGACCTGCTAGGAGTGTACGAGAGTATGCTCCTGGCCGGTAGTATGTCAGAATCCATGAGGAAAGGCATCATCACCCTCATCTACAAGCACAAGGGGGAAAGGGAGGAAATTAGAAATTGGCGACCCATTTCACTGTTGAATGTGGACTATAAGATTCTGTCCAAGGTCATCGCCAACCGGGTCAAATCCGCTCTGGAATTGGTGATTCACCCTGACCAGACCTGCTCTGTGCCAGGCAGGAAGATCTCTGACAGCCTGGCGCTGCTCAGGGATACGATTGCCTATGTACAGGACAGGGGTGTGGATACCTGCCTCATCAGCTTGGATCAGGAGAAGGCCTTTGACAGAATATCGCACACCTACATGGGGGATGTGCTCTCCAAAATGGGGTTTGGGGAGGGAATTCGAAATTGGATCCAACTGCTCTACACTAACATCAGTAGCGCAGTCTCAATCAATGGGTGGGAAACAGATAGCTTTCCGATTAAATCTGGAGTCAGGCAGGGCTGTCCTCTCTCGCCTGTCCTTTTCGTGTGTTGCATAGAACCCTTTGCCGAGTCCATCAGGAACGACCCGGGCATAAGAGGAGTGACGATCCCAGGCAGTGGAGGCACTCAGGTAAAAGCCTCCCTGTACATGGACGACGTCGCCGTCTTCTGCTCGGATCCGCTGTCGGTGCGCAGACTGATGCACATCTGCGACCAGTTCGAACTGGCCTCGGGAGCCAAGGTAAATCGTGGGAAGAGCGAGGCCATGTTCTTTGGGAACTGGGCTGACCGATCCTTTGTCCCCTTCACTGTCAGGGCTGACGGCCTGAAGGTGCTGGGGATATGGTTCGGAGGGACCGGGGCATGCGTTAGAAACTGGAAGGAGCGAGTGGCTATGGTGAAGAGGAAACTGGGCATGTGGGATCGAAGCTCCCTCTCCATTGCGGGTAAGAACCTGGTCATCAGGTGTGAGGTACTCTCGCTGTTGCTGTACGTGGCGCAGGTCTGGCCCATTCCAGACTCCTGCGCGACGGCGATAACTCGAGCCATCTTCCGCTTTATCTGGAGGTCGAAAATGGATCGGGTCCGCAGGGACGCGATGTACAAGCCTCTAGATAAAGGGGGAAAAAACGTGCCCAACATCGCCCTCATACTGATGGCCACCTTTGTGTGCGGCTGCATCAAGCGGTGCGTAGACCCTCAGTACGCAAACACCAAGTGTCACTACGTGCTGAGGTTCTACCTGTCCCCGGTGTTGCGAAGGATGGGTCTGGCCACGCTGCCGCGGAACGCCCCAAGTAGTTGGACCGTGCCGTACCACCTGTCCCTGGTGGAAAAATTGATGCAGAAAAACACCTTTGACCACAAGTCCATCAGGCAGTGGTCAGCACGTAACGTCCTAGAGGCCCTGAGGGATAAGGAGAGGGTGGACCCTGTGGGATGGTTCCCCGAGCAGACTGTCAAAGTCATTTGGCAGAATGCCTCATCGCCAGAACTTTCCAACAAGCACCAAGACGTAGCTTGGCTGGTGGTGAGAAAGGCCCTCCCCGTCAGATCCTTCCTACACGCCAGGAAGCTCACCCCCTCTGCACGTTGCCCTCGAGGTGGCTGTGGTGGGGAAGAGACCGTTGTCCACCTCCTTGTGGATTGTGCCTTTGCAAAGAAAGTCTGGAGAGAGATGCAGTGGTTGCTGTCGAGGTTCATCCCGAGCAGTTCTGTGACACAGGACTCTGTGCTCTACGGGCTGTTCCCAGGGACACACACCGAGACAAACATCAACTGCAGCTGGAGGATCATCAACTCGGTGAACGAGGCGCTTTGGTCTGCCCGAAACTTGTTGGTCTTCCAGCACAAAGAGTTGTCCCCGACCGATTGTTGCGGACTGGCACAATCCAAAGTCCAGGACTACGTGCTGAGGGACGCACTAAAGCTTGGGGCAGCTGCCGCAAAGGCGCAATGGGGAAGGGTCGCTGTCTAAGACCTTTCTACCACAGCGCACCGAGAGACTGGGAACTGTTTAGAGCCCCTCGGGCTGTACAGATCAAAATGAAAGGCTGTAAATGATTGTAATATTGTTTGTACTGATGCACCTGGTGATACATTTTGTAAAAGTTTAACCTGGATTGTACCCTTGTAATGTTGTTTTTGAAATGGTTTGGAATGTGATTGAAGATATTTTATGAATAAAGTATATTTTTACAAAAAAAAACAACCTGTTCTTATCAGTTTAATATCTGATACGTCCCTTATCTGGGGACCATATATTAAATTGATTTTTGGAGCAGGGAGATGGAATAGGGGCTTGCTCCGTCCACTCCACGCATCGACCCGGTATTGCAGTATCTCTGGGAACGGTGCACCCTCCCCTTTCCAGGGGATTTTCAATGCTAAAAATAGTTTTCTTACAAACATCTGCTTTCTTTACTTCTCAACATGTACATGTTCCAAAATCCAACTTTCTTTCTTTCTCTCTCTCTCTCTCTCTCTCTCTCTCACTCACTCACCCGCAGCAGCTACACACAAAAAACACGCACTCTCACCCAACACTCGCCGGCAGGGCCGGCAGCAGATTGGACGCTACGTCCAGATCCCTGATGGAAACAGTTAAGGATGCCAAGCTGCACGACGTCTTCAGCAACCCTGCAGACGGAGCGCAGCGTAGATACACCTGGTCGCGGCCAGACGGGTCCATTCGTTCCAGGATAGACTTCCTGTTTGTGTCCCGTGCATTCACAGTCAGATCCACCGAGGTCAAGCCGGTGTTCTTCTCTGACCACTGCCTCCTACTGGCGGACTGCCACTTGGAGAAGGACCTGAGGGTGGGCAGGGGGAATGGAAGCTAAATGTGCAACTGCTGACCCCAGAGAACATTGAGGAGCTCAAGAGGGATTACAAAGGTTGGAGAACCGTGAAACCCCTCTTTGAGTCCCTGACACACTGGTGGGAAGCGATCAAGGGAAACATCAAGAGGTTTTTCATCCTCAAAGGCACCCAGAAAGCTAGAAAGGAACAGAGGGAAATGTCCCGACTCCAGAAAAAGATGCAGAATCTGCTGCGGCTGCAGTCGATGGGGGTCGATGTCAAGGAGGAGCTCCAAGAGGTGAAGGGCCAGCAAGCCTCGCACTTTGCCTCGGAGGCCTCCAAGATCATCTTCCGTTCCAGAGTCCGCTCCGTGGAGCAGGATGAGACGTGCTCACGTTTCTTCTTCCAAAAGGTACACAGAGAGCGCTCTGTGATCAGCAGCCTGAAGGAAGAAGACGGCTCAGTAAAGTCATCACGGTCCGACATTCTGAGGATCAGCAAATCCTTTTATGCCGGATTGTATGACGTGAAGCCCACGGACAGCACGGCCTCCCAGTCCTTCCTGTCCTCTATCACGGAGGTCTTAGACCACAGTACGCGGGAGAGCCTGGACAAACCGCTAACTCCTGACGAACTGACTAAGGCCCTCGAGTCCTTCGAGAAGAGTAAAACCCCCGGAAGCGACGGCTTGCCGGCGGAGTTGTATTGGGCTCTGTGGGACTTGATCGGGCCAGACCTGCTAGGAGTGTACGAGAGTATGCTCCTGGCCGGTAGTATGTCAGAATCCATGAGGAAAGGCATCATCACCCTCATCTACAAGCAGAAGGGGGAAAGGGAGGAAATTAGAAATTGGCGACCCATTTCACTGTTGAATGTGGACTATAAGATTCTGTCCAAGGTCATCGCCAACCGGGTCAAATCCGCTCTGGAATTGGTGATTCACCCTGACCAGACCTGCTCTGTGCCAGGCAGGAAGATCTCTGACAGCCTGGCGCTGCTCAGGGATACGATTGCCTATGTACAGGACAGGGGTGTGGATACCTGCCTCATCAGCTTGGATCAGGAGAAGGCCTTTGACAGAATATCGCACACCTACATGGGGGATGTGCTCTCCAAAATGGGGTTTGGGGAGGGAATTCGAAATTGGATCCAACTGCTCTACACTAACATCAGTAGCGCAGTCTCAATCAATGGGTGGGAAACAGATAGCTTTCCGATTAAATCTGGAGTCAGGCAGGGCTGTCCTCTCTCGCCTGTCCTTTTCGTGTGTTGCATAGAACCCTTTGCCGAGTCCATCAGGAACGACCCGGGCATAAGAGGAGTGACGATCCCAGGCAGTGGAGGCACTCAGGTAAATGCCTCCCTGTACATGGACGACGTCGCCGTTTTCTGCTCGGATCCGCTGTCGGTGCGCAGACTGATGCACATCTGCGACCAGTTCGAACTGGCCTCGGGAGCCCAGGTAAATCGTGGGAAGAGCGAGGCCATGTTCTTTGGGAACTGGGCTGACCGATCCTTTGTCCCCTTCACTGTCAGGGCTGACGGCCTGAGGGTGCTGGGGATATGGTTCGGAGGGACCGGGGCATGCGTTAGAAACTGGAAGGAGCGAGTGGCTATGGTGAAGAGGAAACTGGGCATGTGGGAGCGACGCTCCCTCTCCATTGCGGGTAAGAACCTGGTCATCAGGTGTGAGGTACTCTCGCTGTTGCTGTACGTGGCGCAGGTCTGGCCCATTCCAGACTCCTGCGCGACGGCGATCACTCGAGCCATCTTCCGCTTTATCTGGAGGTCGAAAATGGATCGTGTCCGCAGGGACGCGATGTACAAGCCTCTAGATAAAGGGGGAAAAAACGTGCCCAACATCGCCCTCATCCTGATGGCCACCTTTGTGTGCGGCTGCATCAAGCGGTGCGTAGACCCTCAGTACGCAAACACCAAGTGTCACTACGTGCTGAGGTTCTACCTGTCCCCGGTTTTGCGAAGGATGGGTCTGGCCACGCTGCCGCGGAACGCTCCAAGTAGTTGGACCGCGCCGTACCACCTGTCCCTGGTGGAAAAATTGATGCAGAAAAACACCTTTGACCACAAGTCCATCAGGCAGTGGTCAGCACGTAACGTCCTAGAGGCCCTGAGGGATAAGGAGAGGGTGGACCCTGTGGGATGGTTCCCCGAGCAGACTGTCAAAGTCATTTAGCAGAATGCCTCATCGCCAGAACTTTCCAACAAGCACCAAGACGTAGCTTGGCTGGTGGTGAGAAAGGCCCTCCTCGTCAGATCCTTCCTACACGCCAGGAAGCTCACCTCCTCTGCACGTTGCCCTCGAGGTGGCTGTGGTGGGGAAGAGACCGTTGTTCACCTCCTTGTGGATTGTGCCTTTGCAAAGAAAGTCTGGAGAGAGATGCAGTGGTTGCTGTCGAGGTTCATCCCGAGCAGCTCTGTGAGACAGGACTGTGTGCTCTACGGGCTGTTCCCAGGGACACACACCGAGACAAACATCAACTGCAGCTGGAGGATCATCAACTCAGTGAAAGAGGCGCTTTGGTCTGCCCGAAACTTGTTGGTCTTCCAGCACAAAGAGTTGTCCCCGACCGATTGTTGCGGACTGGCACAATCCAAAGTCCAGGACTACGTGCTGAGGGACGCACTAAAGCTTGGGGCAGCTGCCGCAAAGGCGCAATGGGGAAGGGTCGCTGTCTACGACCTTTCTACCACAGCGCACCGAGAGACTGGGAACTGTTTAGAGCCCCTCGGGCTGTACAGATCAAAATGAAAGGCTGTAAATGATTGTAATATTGTTTGTACTGATGCACCTGGTGATACATTTTGTAAAAGTTTAACCTGGATTGTACCCTTGTAATGTTGTTTTTGAAATGGTTTGGAATGTGATTGAAGATATTTTATGAATAAAGTATATTTTTACAAAAAAAAAAAAAAAAATCTGTTCTTATCAGTTTAATATCTGATACGTCCCTTATCTGGGGACCATATATTAAATTGATTTTTGGAGCAGGGAGATGGAATAGGGGCTTGCTCCGTCCACTCCACGCATCGACCCGGTATTGCAGTATCTCTGGGAACGGTGCACCCTCCCCTTTCCAGGGGATTTTCAATGCTAAAAATAGTTTTCTTACAAACATCTGCTTTCTTTACTTCTCAACATGTACATGTTCCAAAATCCAACTTTCTTTCTTTCTCTCTCTCTCTCTCTCTCTCTCTCTCTCACTCACTCACCCGCAGCAGCTACACACAAAAAACACGCACTCTCACCCAACACTCGCCGGCAGGGCCGGCAGCAGATTGGACGCTACGTCCAGATCCCTGATGGAAACAGTTAAGGATGCCAAGCTGCACGACGTCTTCAGCAACCCTGCAGACGGAGCGCAGCGTAGATACACCTGGTCGCGGCCAGACGGGTCCATTCGTTCCAGGATAGACTTCCTGTTTGTGTCCCGTGCATTCACAGTCAGATCCACCGAGGTCAAGCCGGTGTTCTTCTCTGACCACTGCCTCCTACTGGCGGACTGCCACTTGGAGGAAGACCTGAGGGTGGGCAGGGGGGCATGGAAGCTAAATGTGCAACTGCTGACCCCAGAGAACATTGAGGAGCTCAAGAGGGATTACAAAGGTTGGAGAACCGTGAAACCCCTCTTTGAGTCCCTGACACACTGGTGGGAAGTGACCAAGGGAAGCATCAAGAGGTTTTTCATCCGCAAAGGCACCCAGAAAGCTAGAAAGGAACAGAGGGAAATGTCCCGACTCCAGAAAAAGATGCAGAACCTGCTCCGGCTGCAGTCGATGGGGGTCGATGTCAAGGAGGAGCTCCAAGAGGTGAAGGGCCAGCAAGCCTCGCACTTTGCCTCGGAGGCCTCCAAGATCATCTTCCGTTCCAGAGTCCGCTCCGTGGAGCAGGATGAGACGTGCTCACGTTTCTTCTTCCAAAAGGTACACAGAGAGCGCTCTGTGATCAGCAGCCTGAAGGAAGAAGACGGCTCAGTAAAGTCATCACGGTCCGACATTCTGAGGATCAGCAAATCCTTTTATGCCGGACTGTATGACGTGAAGCCCACGGACAGCACGGCCTCCCAGTCCTTCCTGTCCTCTATCACGGAGGTCTTAGACCACAGTACGCGGGAGAGCCTGGACAAACCGCTAACTCCTGAGGAACTGACTAAGGCCCTCGAGTCCTTCGAGAAGAGTAAAACCCCCGGAAGCGACGGCTTGCCGGCGGAGTTGTATTCGGCTCTGTGGGACTTGATCGGCCCAGACCTGCTAGGAGTGCACGAGAGTATGCTCCTGGCCGGTAGTATGTCAGAATCCATGAGGAAAGGCATCATCACCCTCATCTACAAGCACAAGGGGGAAAGGGAGGAAATTAGAAATTGGCGACCCATTTCACTGTTGAATGTGGACTATAAGATTCTGTCCAAGGTCATCGCCAACCGGGTCAAATCCGCTCTGGAATTGGTGATTCACCCTGACCAGACCTGCTCTGTGCCAGGCAGGAAGATCTCTGACAGCCTGGCGCTGCTCAGGGATACGATTGCCTATGTACAGGACAGGGGGGTGGATACCTGCCTCATCAGCTTGGATCAGGAGAAGGCCTTTGACAGAATATCGCACACCTACATGGTAGATGTGCGCTCCAAAATGGGGTTTGGGGAGGGAATTCGAAATTGGATCCAACTGCTCTACACTAACATCAGTAGCGCAGTCTCAATCAACGGGTGGGAAACAGATAGCTTTCCGATTAAATCTGGAGTCAGGCAGGGCTGTCCTCTCTCGCCTGTTCTTTTCGTGTGTTGCATAGAACCCTTTGCCGAGTCCATCAGGAAGGATCCGGGCATAAGAGGAGTGACGATCCCAGGCAGTGGAGGCATTCAGGTAAAAGCCTCCCTGTACATGGACGACGTCGCCGTCTTCTGGTCGGATCCGCTGTCGGTGCGCAGACTGATCCACATCTGCGACAAGATAGGATATAAAGCAGTGTAAAGTAAGTTAATAACAAATTGAGAAAGTAAATATGGAACACAAAATATTTTAAAACGAGGGCACAGGTTAAAAACATGATCCTAATTTCTGTTGAACTGAATGAGGCGAGTCATTACAGTGCGTGACCGATTTGTTTAAGTGTGCGGGCCCATTAAATTTTTTGCACAGCCGCGCAAATTTAAAGGGGCTTATGTGGCGGTGTGTCTGTGAGGAAACGTTGACTGTGACCTCTCCTCATATCTTGTATCCCACTGTGAAACCATCTTCAGCTCCCAAATTGCACTCAGACAATGTGCTACATTTGCATATTGTGCAGGAGTCGGGGGAGGGGTCATGGGGCTGCCCCTTGTCTCTGTACTTGAAAACTGTCTCTAATGGCAGCCAGGCAGCAACTGTTGTGCTTACTCAAAGCCAACCTGAAGAAAAGGCAAGACATGTTGGGTGCTGAGAGGGAGAAGCATTGCCACTTTAGGTTCTACTTGGATTTTACTGAGGTAAAAGGTGATTGAAAAAGTCAAGCATTTCTCCCCTAGCAGTTACCACTGAGGACAAATAATAGCGAGCGCTGATCTGTCACTGAGCACTGAGGCCGGCCAAGGGGAGGCATCTGAAAGCTGCAGAGAAAGCAAGAAGCCAGGATGGACGACTGAGAATACAGAAAAATACTGGCTGAGGTAGACAGCAAAAACTGTGACACAAGCTCAGGTAAGCGTGGTGTTTTGCAGTTCAAGTGCATCACTTTGTGACAGTATAGATATTTTTCACTTTCCTAGGATAAGGCTGTTCCCTTTCTAGAAGTTAGAAGCAGCCGTGCAGATGTATTTTCTGCGCTCCTTTGCTTGCCTGCTGAATAGGACTGATTGGAGGTGAAAAGGTGATTAAAAGAGAGCCGACATCATTGCAGGCTGGCAGATACTGTGCTGTGCTGTGCTGTGCTGTGCACGCAGGTGGTTTTGTTGTTTGGCTTGTATGTGACTTCTGGTTGAAGCTGAAAGATTTCTAAAATTTTGAAGGAAATAATCTTTGAGAAGGGGAGAAACATTTTCAACATTTTAACAGGATCTAAGGCTGTTCACTGTGTCGTACCTGTACTTATCCTTGCTGCCACCTGTCTTCTCACTGCTGATCATCATCTTGTGTTATTATAATGATATAATGCATTGGACCTATTTACTGTGACTTCATAACATGACACATTTCCCTTCTGGTGATGTCATGCTGACATCCCGTAAAGGAAATAGACCAACAGTCAGCCCAAAAGAAGGCCCAATGCCAAGCAAAGGAAGCCCATAACGAGGATGCTAGACAGCTCGTACAAAAGAAAGCAGGGCATCAGGAAACAACTCAACAGCAGCTGACGTAGTACTCTCCAGGTTCAGTGCAGGAGAAGTACTGGAATCAGTAAAAACTAATGCCCCTACATGTACGAACATACAACTTAGGAGCAGGAGTAGGCCACTGGGCCCCAAGAGCCTGCTCCACTATTCAGAAGATCATGGCTGATCTGATTGCAACCTCAACCCCACATTCCTGCCTACCACCGATAACCTTCCACCCCGCCTTGTTAATCTATCCAGCTCTGTCTTGAAAATATTCAAAGACCCTGTTTCCACCACCTTTTGAGGAAGAGAGTTCCAAAGACTCACTACGCTCTGAGAGAAACGCTCCTGACTTTGCCTTCCCTGTAGATGTGGAAGGAGTTTAGCTGCATGCCAGGTCAGCCGGCAAGCTCCACAGACTGATCGGCGCAGGCTTGGAGGGCCGAAATACATGTTCCTGTGCTGTACGTTTTTTTTGTTCTTTGTTCTTTGACTGCCCAAACTGAAAGCAAAGACAAAAATACAGCAGGCCTCGATCGAAGAACTCCTCTGCGCTGTGAGCTAGTTGCTCACACGGAAACTCAGCTACAAAGACTCGTGGATTGTCTCTCATGCCTGTCACGTGTTCTCCCTTGTGACTGACCGTTTCTCGAAATTTCCCATTACCTGCCAGTTACACGACACATCTAGCGCAACCATTGCAGGAAGGAACATTGCAGACATTTCAAAATGGTCATAACAGACAGTCAGACAGTGCAATGGTATTTAAGTTGCCTACATAGATCATGTTTCACTCTGAGGTGCTTCAAGGCAAAAGTGATACATGTAGTATTCACTGGAAACATTCACCGTGTGTCTTACAGCCCGAGGAGCCTATGCAAATCCCAGCCCCTTGGTGCACTATGGCTGAAAGGTCGTAGACAGCCACCTTTCCCCATTGCGCCTCTGCCCCAAACTTTAGTGCGTCCCTCAGCACGTAGTCCTGGACCTTGGAATGTGCCAACTCTTTGCAATGGAAGACCAAGAAGTTTCAGGCAGCCAAAGAGCGTCTTTCACCGAGTTGATCCTCCGGCTGCAGTTGATGCTTGTCTCGGCGTGTGTCCCTGGGAACAGCCCGTAGAGCACAGTGTCCGGACCTGTGTCACGGAACTGCTCGGGATGAACCTCGACAAGAACCACGGCCACTCTCTTCAGACCTTTTCTGCAAAGGCAGATTCCACAAGGAGGTGGGCAACGGTCTCTTCCCCACCACAGCCACCTCGAGGGCAACGTGCAGAGGGGGTGAGGCTCCTGGCGTGTAGGAAGGACCTGACGGCAAGGTCCTTTCTCACCACCAGCCAAGCTACGTCTTTGTGCTTGTTGGAAGGTTCTGGTGATGAGGCATTCTGCCAAATGACCCTGACAGTCTGTTCGGCGAACCATCCGACGGGATCCACCATCTCCTTTTCCCGCAGGGCCTCTAGGGTGATACGTGCTAACCACTGCCTGATGGACTTGCGGTTCCTCTGCATAATTTTTCCACACGGGACAGGTGATATGGCACTTGGAGCTTTCCGTGGCAGCGTGACCAGACCCATCCTTCGCAACACCAGGGACAGGTAGAACCTCAGCACGTAGTGACGCTTGGTGTTTGGGTCTACACACAGCTTGATACAGCCATACACAAAGGTGGCCATCAGGATGAGGGTGATGTTGGGCATGTTTTCTCCCCCTTCATCCAGAGGTTTTTTACATCATGTCCCTGCAAACATGGTCCACTTTTGACCTCCAGACAAAGCGGAAGTTGGCTCGCGTGATCGCCACAGCGCAGGAGTGAGGAATGGGCCAGACCTGCGCCATGTACAACACTGAGAGTGCCTCACGCCTGATGAGCAGGTTCTTACCCGCAATGGAGAGGGAGCTTTGCTCCCACAAGCCCAGTTCTTTTCTCACCATGGCTACTCGCTCCTTCCAGTTTCTAACGCATTCCCTGGTCCCTCCGAACCATATCCCCAGCAGCTTCAGGCAGTCTGACCTGCTGGTGAAAGGGACAAAGCTTAGTTCAGTTCCCAAAGGGCACGGCCTCGCTCTTGCCACGGTTTACCCTTGGCACCCGAGGCCGGTTCGAAGTGGTCGCAGGTGTTGATCGGTCTGCGCACCGATGTGTGAAAAGTGGGGAGTTGACCGTACTACCGCATCACCACACTGCCCCAGGTCCAATAGCATGGCGGAATGTATATACTGTAAAGTGCTTACTTATGAAATGTCAGCAAAGTAAACAAGGCTTGTGACGGCCTGTCACAATGCTACACCTTAGAGCGACAGCGCTCAGTGCAACCACTCCTTCACCAGCAGAATTACAGTGCGAACAACCCTTCCCAGTCATCATTGGACAAAAGGTATGACTACAACACCCAACCGATGGAACATGAAATCCGGCAGAAATCAGCAGCATCTGTCCAGAACCATGATCAGATCAAGTACGAGCACCCATTGTGAAGAAACCGATGGCGAATCAGGGAAGTACCAGAACAAGAAACACCAAGTAACCCCATCGCAAGCAGAACGCGATCTAAGACACGATCCCAGCGCAAGACTCCTACAGACAACCAGAATTGTGAGAACGTACGGCAATCTCAAACCAACTTCACAGTATCAACGAACCACCATTCCGTCCCAGGGACTCATAAGGTGATCACTTTGTACAATTGTAGGTTCAAACACAGAAGAGCAATTTGTTGTAATGTAAATAGTTCTTATTATTTAAGGGTACAGCTTGGAGTTGTTGTGGTATACCTTTAAAGAGCGTATCTAAAATTGCTGTGCATCGCCAGGCAGGGTGTGACGTGTATATACTCATGTATAATTCTCGGGCCGATGATAGGAGCTGTCCTAGAGACCTAGATATTGTTGTATATATTTCATCTCTTCAAATCAAAGAATTGAGTTAGCGATCCTCTTTGTGTCGTCGGTGTGTTTGCGTAAGGTGGAAAACACAACATGGAGGACCCCCATTTAAAGTGAATGGCAAAAGAACTAAGGCGACATGAGGAGAAACCTTCTTGCGCAGCGAGTGGTTAGAATCTGCAATGCACTGCCTGAGAGTGTGCTGGGGGCACTTTCAAGAGTGGCTTTCAAAAGAGAATCGGATAATTATCTGAAGAGAAAATATTTGCAGGGCTATGGGGAAAAGGCAGGTGAGTGGCACTAGGGGAGTTGCTCTTGCAAAGAGCTAGCACAGACACGACAGGCCGAATGGCCTCCTTTTCTGCTCTAACCAATCTAGGACTCTATGTGTGCAGCTCTGCACACTTGCTTGCTGCATTGTCACTCACGCCCTGCAAGACACGCAACTGCTTTCAAAAGCTTCTTCCACAGCAGCCTCTGACACTGACGTCCATGTGGATAGGCACAACCCTCTCCCATCTGATTGGTGGAATACTGCCGATCTACATAACTCTGATGCAGTCTCACTGAAAGAGAGAGAACAAAGGCAACTTTTCCAATTAGAAATCCCGGGACAAATATGCCAACAGTGAAACCGTCAGTGCTTAGATATATATATACATAAGTCTTTGAACGCTGTCAGTCTGCTTTAAAGGAGGGAAGGCAGATGGCACTCGGGGAAGTCAAGGGCGGCGCCGGCATCGCTTCTCGGCCTTTTGGCTAAGATCAAGTGTTGCAGGAGCGACACCATGGTCCTGCCATGGCAAGGTCGGGATGGAAGGGCGAAAACCAATCGCAATCCGAATTCATACCGTGGGTTACCTATCACCGTCCGAGTCACGGTGAACCACAGCGACGAAGGAGGATCACCTATGGATCGGGGCTTCTTCACCAGGAGGATCCTGTTGAAGGCGTGCGGCTTCCAAGCTACGGAGATCTTCACCCTGCACGACTCCCGCAAAGGTGGTTATTTCGACGTCACGTTCAAGCAAGTGGCAGACTGCGTCCGGCTCCTGAGGGTGTTCGAGGAGAAGAGAGACCTGCCGGAGATGAAGATCCTGACGGCGGAGCCGCACTTTTCTCTGCCGTTGCAACGGGAACGTGAGGTGATGGTGCATGTGTACAACCCCTTCGTCCCTGTCGCCGACGTGGTCACCTTCCTCACCAGGTACTTCGATAAGGTGGGGAGCGGCACCGAGATTCGAGACGACTTGGGGATCTGGACAGGCAAACGCCTGTTTAAGGTCACGCTAAAGACCGATGGTAAGGGAGCCATTTTCCACCCTCCTTCCAGTTTCGCTATCGGGGGAAACCGTGGCTACCTGGTCTACGCTGGGCAACCCAAGCATTGTCGCTCATGCGGCAAGGCTGGTCATGTGGCGGCCAACTGCAGCGCCTCCCTCTGCAAGATCTGCAAACAGGAAGGGCACCAGACAAAAGACTGCAAACAGGCCAAGTGCTGCAACCTGTGTGGCGAGGCAAGTCACCTCTACAGGACCTGCCCCAAACGCTGCCGTACTTACGCACAGGCAGCCAAAGCCGACCACGGGGAAGCAGAAGAAATGTTCCGTGTCACACCAACCACCAAGGCCCCCAGGGAGCTCAACGGGACAAAGGAGGACACAGAGAGAGACAAGGTGGAGAAAGAGATTGAGGCAACAGAGAGCCAATCAACAGCACCACCCCCTGAACCTTCCAGTCCTCAGGACAGCGAATCAATGGAGGAGGAGGCAGCAGTGGAAAAGCAGCAGGGGGAGTGGCGGACGGTGAAGAACAAGAAAAGTAAGAGGGAGCGAAGAAGAAGCAAAGGCGTTTCCCAGAGAAGCGGCAAGAGGCGTCTCCCATCCGACACGGATGACAAGGGCAGCAGCTCTTCGGATGAGGAAGTGCCAGAGCGGCACCGACAGAAGAGGCGGCAAAGCTCCAGGGCGTTGGAGGACGAGACACCCGAGCTCCAGAAAATTGGAGACAACAAGGAGACCAACGCACCCCAACTTTGCCTGCAACCTGAGGAGGCCAGTGCACCACAGCCCCTGGAATCTGGGAGCAGTGAGGCAATCATCGCACCCCAGCTCCAGGAAGCCGGGAACAGCAACCCCCCAGAGGGGGTGAGTTTTGGAGAAGCTTCTCCAGCAAAGGTCATCTCAAAATCCGCTCACTACGTGAACCTCCAGATGCCACTGGAGCAGAACACGGCCAAGGAGATCTACCTCAGCCCATCCAAAGTGAAGGAATTTGAGCTCACTACGGGTATGAAGGAGCAGACTAAAGGTCTGGGACTCTCAGAGACAGTGGGTTTGGTAGGAGAATAAATGCTTTAATATGGGTTTAAAGATTGTATCCATAAATGTGCGTAGCATTAAATCTACTACGCGATGTGTTGCGACCTTGGACTACCTTGCCAAGGTCAAAGCTGACCTGTTGTTTCTG
Source organism: Cetorhinus maximus (assembly GCF_964194155.1). Classification (NCBI taxonomy): domain Eukaryota; kingdom Metazoa; phylum Chordata; class Chondrichthyes; order Lamniformes; family Cetorhinidae; genus Cetorhinus; species Cetorhinus maximus. The sequence goes on from NW_027596847.1 coordinate 92,977, forward strand.
CAGGAGTGTGCGATACCGCACCTCAGCTCCTACAGGCAATGGTCACGATGGTGGTCCCACGGGCCATCGATCTGGTCGGGCGGAAACGACTCTCGTTCCTCCGGCCTGGGTATTCTGCTGCGGGGAGGCAACTTCACCGTCTCCGAGGTCAAGGAGGTGGTGGGCGGGCGACTCCTGGTAGCAGACGTAATGTACAAGAACGCTCCACTCCGGTTAATTAACGTGTACGGCCCGGCACAAGGGGCTGAGCGGCTGGAGGTTTTTCAGCAGCTCCCACTGCTGCTGGCGACCTCCAGGCCGGTCATTCTGGGCGGGGACTTCAACTGCATCATCGATGCGGCTGGACGATCCGGCAGGGCCGGAAGCAGATTGGACGCTACGTCCAGATCCCTGATGGAAACAGTTAAGGATGCCAAGCTGCACGACGTCTTCAGCAACCCTGCAGACGGAGCGCAGCGTAGATACACCTGGTCGCGGCCAGACGGGTCCATTCGTTCCAGGATAGACTTCCTGTTTGTGTCCCGCGCATTCACAGTCAGATCCACCGAGGTCAAGCCGGTGTTCTTCTCTGACCACTGCCTCCTACTGGCGGACTGCCACTTGGAGGAAGACCTGAGGGTGGGCAGGGGGGCATGGAAGCTAAATGTGCAACTGCTGACCCCAGAGAACATTGAGGAGCTCAAGAGGGATTACAAAGGTTGGAGAACCGTGAAACCCCTCTTTGAGTCCCTGACACACTGGTGGGAAGTGATCAAGGGAAGCATCAAGAGGTTTTTCATCCTCAAAGGCACCCAGAAAGCTAGAAAGGAACAGAGGGAAATGTCCCGACTCCAGGAAAAGATGCAGAATCTGCTCCGGCTGCGGTCGATGGGGGTCGATGTCAAGGAGGAGCTCCAAGAGGTGAAGGGCCAGCAAGCCTCGCACTTTGCCTCGGAGGCCTCCAAGATCATCTTCCGTTCCAGAGTCCGCTCCGTGGAGCAGGATGAGACGTGCTCACGTTTCTTCTTCCAAAAGGTACACAGAGAGCGCTCTGTGATCAGCAGCCTGAAGGAAGAAGACGGCTCAGTAAAGTCATCACGGTCCGACATTCTGAGGATCAGCAAATCCTTTTATGCCGGACTGTATGACGTGAAGCCCACGGACAGCACGGCCTCCCAGTCCTTCCTGTCCTCTATCACGGAGGTCCTAGACCACAGTACTCGGGAGAGCCTAGACAAACCGCTAACCCCTGACGAACTGACTAAGGCCCTCGAGTCCTTCGAGAAGAGTAAAACCCCCGGAAGCGACGGCCTGCCGGCGGAGTTGTATTCGGCTCTGTGGGACTTGATCGGCCCAGACCTGCTAGAAGTGTACGAGAGTATGCTCCTGGCCGGCAGCATGTCAGAATCCATGAGGAAAGGCATCATCACCCTCATCTACAAGCACAAGGGGGAAAGGGAGGAAATTAGAAATTGGCGACCCATTTCACTGTTGAATATGGACTATAAGATTCTGTCCAAGGTCATCGCCAACCGGGTCAAATCCGCTCTGGAATTGGTGATTCACCCTGACCAGACCTGCTCTGTGCCAGGCAGGAAGATCTCTGACAGCCTGGCGCTGCTCAGGGATACGATTGCCTATGTACAGGACAGGGGTGTGGATACCTGCCTCATCAGCTTGGATCAGGAGAAGGCCTTTGACAGAATATCGCACACCTACATGGGGGATGTGCTCTCCAAAATGGGGTTTGGGGAGGGAATTCGAAATTGGATCCAACTGCTCTACACTAACATCAGTAGCGCAGTCTCAATCAATGGGTGGGAAACAGATAGCTTTCCGATTAAATCTGGAGTCAGGCAGGGCTGCCCTCTCTCGCCTGTCCTTTTTGTGTGCTGCATAGAACCCTTTGCCGAGTCCATCAGGAAGGATCCGGGCATAAGAGGGGTGACGATCCCAGGCAGTGGAGGCACTCAGGTAAAAGCCTCCCTGTACATGGACGACGTCGCCGTCTTCTGCTCGGATCCGCTGTCGGTGCGCAGACTGATGCACGTCTGCGACCAGTTCGAACTGGCCTCGGGAGCCAAGGTAAATCGTGGGAAGAGCGAGGCCATGTTCTTTGGGAAGTGGGCTGACCGATCCTTTGTCCCCTTCACTGTCAGGGCTGACGGCCTGAAGGTGCTGGGGATATGGTTCGGAGGGACCGGGGCATGCGTTAGAAACTGGAAGGAGCGAGTGGCTATGGTGAAAAGGAAACTGGGCATGTGGGAGCGACGCTCCCTCTCCATTGCGGGTAAGAACCTGGTCATCAGGTGTGAGGTACTCTCGCTGTTGCTGTACGTGGCGCAGGTCTGGCCCATTCCACACTCCTGCGCGATGGCGATCACTCGAGCCATCTTCCGCTTTATCTGGAGGTCGAAAATGGATCGTGTCTGCAGGGACGCGATGTACAAGCCTCTAGATAAAGGGGGAAAAAACGTGCCCAACATCGCCCTCATACTGATGGCCACCTTTGTGTGCGGCTGCATCAAGCGGTGCGTAGACCCTCAGTACGCAAACACCAAGTGTCACTACGTGCTGAGGTTCTACCTGTCCCCGGTGTTGCGAAGGATGGGTCTGGCCACGCTGCCGCGGAACGCTCCAAGTAGTTGGACCGTGCCGTACCACCTGTCCCTGGTGGAAAAATTTATGCAGAAAAACACCTTTGACCACAAGTCCATCAGGCAGTGGTCAGCACGTAACGTCCTAGAGGCCCTGAGGGATAAGGAGAGGGTGGACCCTGTGGGATGGTTCCCCGAGCAGACTGTCAAAGTCATTTGGCAGAATGCCTCATCGCCAGAACTTTCCAACAAGCACCAAGACGTAGCTTGGCTGGTGGTGAGAAAGGCCCTCCCCGTCAGATCCTTCCTACACGCCAGGAGTCTCACCCCCTCTGCACGATGCCCTCGAGGTGGCTGTGGTGGGGAAGAGACCGTTGTTCACCTCCTTGTGGATTGTGCCTTTGCAAAGAAAGTCTGGAGAGAGATGCAGTGGTTGCTGTCGAGGTTCATCCCGAGCAGTTCTGTGACACAGGACTCTGTGCTCTACGGGCTGTTCCCAGGGACACACACCGAGACAAACATCAACTGCAGCTGGAGGATCATCAACTCGGTGAAAGACGCGCTTTGGTCTGCCCGAAACTTGTTGGTCTTCCAGCACAAAGATTTGTCCCCGACCGATTGTTGCGGACTGGCACAATCCAAAGTCCAGGACTACGTGCTGAGGGACGCACTAAAGCTTGGGGCAGCTGCCGCAAAGGCGCAATGGGGAAGGGTCGCTGTCTAAGACCTTTCTACCACAGCGCACCGAGAGACTGGGAACTGTTTAGAGCCCCTCGGGCTGTACAGATCAAAATGAAAGGCTGTAAATGACTGTAATATTGTTTGTACTGATGCACCTGGTGATACATTTTGTAAAAGTTTAACCTGGATTGTACCCTTGTAATGTTGTTTTTGAAATGGTTTTGAATGTGATTGAAGATTTTTATGAATAAAGTATATTTTTACAATAAAAAAAAAAAAAAAAAAAAAAAAAATCTGTTCTTATCAGTTTAATATCTGATACGTCCCTTATCTGGGGACCATATATTAAATTGATTTTTGGAGCAGGGAGATGGAATAGGGGCTTGCTCCGTCCACTCCACGCATCGACCCGGTATTGCAGTATCTCTGGGAACGGTGCACCCTCCCCTTTCCAGGGGATTTTCAATGCTAAAAATAGTTTTCTTACAAACATCTGCTTTCTTTACTTCTCAACATGTACATGTTCCAAAATCCAACTTTCTTTGGAAAAACTCAGCAAGTCTGGCAGCATCGGCGGAGAAGAAATCAGTCAACGTTTCGAGCCCTCATGGCCCTTCAGCAGAACTGAAGCATAGTTTCAACAAGGGAGAAATATAAATTGGTTTAAGGTGGGTGGGGGGGAAGAGACACATTGAGGGTGTGGTGTGAGCAGATAATCAAAAGATGTCAGAGACAAAAGGGTCAAAGAGGTGTTGAAGGTGGTGGTCTTTGTCTGAGAAAAGTGCTAATTAAGAATGCAAGACAGGATATTCAAAGTACAGCTCTAGTGGGGGTGGGGTGGAAAGACTAAAGGTCTTTAGTCATTCTTAATTAGCACTTTTCTCAGACAAAGACCACCACCTTCAACACCTCTTTGACCCTTTTGTCTCTGACATCTTTTGATTATCTGCTCACACTACACCCTCAATGTGTCTCTTCCCCCCCCACCCACCTTAAACCAATTTATATTTCTCCCTTGTTGAAACTATGCTTCAGTTCTGCTGAAGGGCCATGAGGGCTCGAAACGTTGACTGGTTTCTTCTCCGCCGATGCTGCCAGACTTGCTGAGTTTTTCCAGGTAATTCTGTTTTTATTTTGTTTTGGATTTCCAGCATCCGCAGTAGCTTTTAGCTTTTTGTTTTTATCCAACTTTCTTTCTTTCTCTCTCTCTCTCTCTCTCTCTCACTCACTCACCCGCAGCAGCTACACACAAAAAACACGCACGCTCACCCAACACTCACAGACAGCACTCTCATCTCACAAACACTCTACCTCACTTATACAAAAACAGCTTTCACTTGCAAATACACCTCTCAAACACTCTCTCAGCTGCACCTTTCGCCTCACAACATTTTAAACCAGCTCTCTGCTGCCGCTGCCGCTGCTGCTGCTGACACAGCAACAATCAAAACTCACACCTCAAAGCTCACACACTTTACACAGCTACTCCGAAACCTCTACATCCACATTCACACAATCCTTACATTGCACAAGGAGCCCATTCCGCCCGTCGTGCCTGCACCAGCTCTCCCGGTGAACATTTCACCTCGTGCCTTTCTCCTGCCTTCTCCACGTAACCCGGCACATGCTTTCTTTTCAAATAATCATCTCATTCCCTCTTCAATTGAACCTGCCTCCGCCGCGCTATCAGGTGGTGCATTCCAGACCCTGACCGCTCGCTGCTCCTATCGCTTTTGCTTCTTTTGCCAGTTACTTTAAACCTGTGCCCTCTCCTTCTCGATCCTTGCCCCGGTGCAAACAGTTTCTCCCTATCTACTCTCTCCAGACCCCTCATGATTTTCAATACCTCTATCAAGTCTCCTCTCAGACTTCTTTTCCCCAAGGAATACAGTCCCAACTTCTCCAATCTTACTTCATAACTCAACTTCCTCGCCCCTGGAACCAAACTCGTAAACCTCTTCTGCACTCTCTCCAATGCCTCCACTACCTTCCTAAAATGCAAGTCAAAATGCAATCCGTCAGAGTCGGCATGGCTTTACGAAGAGTAAATCGTGTTTGACTAATTTGCTAGAGTTCTTTGAAGATGTGACAAGCAAAGTGGATAACGGGGATCCTGTAGATGTAGTATGTCTGGACTTCCAGAAGGCATTTGATAAGGTGCCGCACAAAAGATTAATACACAAGATAAGATCTCACGCAGCTAAGGGTAATATATTAGCTTGGATAGAGGATTGGCTAACCAACAGAAAGCAGAGAGTCAAGATAAATGGGTCTTTTGTGGATGCCAAGCTGTAACTAGTGGGGTGCCACAGGGTTCGGTCCTCGGGCCCCAACTATTTACTTGGATTCAGGAGTAGAAGGTACTATAGCTAAATTTGCAGATGACACCAAAATAGGTGGGAAAGTAAGTTGCAATGAAGAAATAAGAAATTTACAAATGGATATGGACAGGTTAGGTGAATGGGCCAAAATTTGGCAGATGGAGTTTAACTAAGTTAAATAAGTTTAATAAGTGTGCGGTTATCCATTTTGGTCAGAAGAATAAAAAGGCGACTTATTATTCAAATGGAGAGAAACTTCAGAAATGCTTCAGCACAGAGGGATCTGGGTGTCCTCGCGCACGAATCGCTGAAAGCTAGTATGCAGGTACAGCAGGTAACAAGGAAGGCAAATGGAATCGCTTCTCGGCCTTTTGGCTAAGATCAAGTGTTGCAGGGGCGACACCATGGTCCTACCAAGGCAAGGTCGGGATGGAAGGGCTATAACCAATCGCAATCGAAATCCATACCGTGGGTTACCTATCACCGTCCGAGTCACGGTGAACCACAGCGAAGGAGGATCACCTATGGATCGGGGCTTCTTCACCAGGAGGATCCTGTTGAAGGCGTGCGGCTTCCAAGCTACGGAGATCTTCACCCTGCACGACTCCCGCAAAGGCGGTTATTTTGACGTGACGTTCAAGCGGGTGGCAGACTGCGTCCGGCTCCTGAGGGTGTTCGAGGAGAAGAGAGACCTGCCGGAGATGAAGATCCTGACGGCGGAGCCGCACTTCTCTCTGCCGTTGCAACGGGAACGTGAGGTGATGGTGCATGTGTACAACCCCTTCGTCCCTGTCGCCGACGTGGTCACCTTCCTCACCAGGTACTTCGATAAGGTGGGGAGCGGCACCGAGATTCGAGACGACTTGGGAATCTGGACAGGCAAACGCCTGTTTAATGTCACGCTAAAGACCGATGGTAAGGGAGCCATTTTCCACCCTCCTTCCAGTTTCGCTATCGGGGGAAACCGGGGCTACCTGGTCTACGCTGGGCAACCCAAGCATTGTCGCTCATGCGGCAAGGCTGGTCATGTGGCGGCCAACTGCAGCGCCTCCCTCTGCAAGATCTGCAAACAGGAAGGGCACCAGACAAAAGACTGCAAACAGGCCAAGTGCTGCAACCTGTGTGGCGAGGCAAGTCACCTCTACAGGACCTGCCCCAAACGCTGCCGTACTTACGCACAGGCAGCCAAAGCCGACCACGGGGAAGCAGAAGAAATGTTTCGTGTCACTCCAACCACCAAGGCCCCCAGGGAGCTCAACGGGACAAAGGAGGACACAGAGAGAGACAAGGTGGAGAAAGAGATTGAGGCAACAGAGAGCCAATCAACAGCACTACCCCCTGAACCTTCCAGTCCTCAGGACAGCGAATCAATGGAGGAGGAGGCAGCAGTGGAAAAGCAGCAGGGGGAGTGGCGGACGGTGAAGAACAAGAAAAGTAAGAGGGAGCGAAGAAGAAGCAAAGGCGTTTCCCAGAGAAGCGGCAAGAGGCGTCTCCCATCCGACACGGATGACAAGGGCAGCAGCTCTTCGGATGATGAAGTGCCAGAGCGGCACCGACAGAAGAGGCGGCAAAGCTCCAGGGCGTTGGAGGACGAGACACCCGAGCTCCAGAAAATTGGAGACAACAAGGAGACCAGCGCACCCCAACTTTGCCTGCAACCTGAGGAGGCCAGTGCACCACAGCCCCTGGAATCTGGGAGCAGTGAGGCAATCATCGCACCCCAGCTCCAGGAAGCCGGGAACAGCAACACCCCAGAGGGGGTGAGTTTTGGAGAAGCTTCTCCAGCAAAGGTCATCTCAAAATCCGCTCGCTACGTGAACCTCCAGATGCCACTGGAGCAGAACACGGCCAAGGAGATCTACCTCAGCCCATCCAAAGTGAAGGAATTTGAGCTCACTACGGGTATGAAGGAGCAGACTAAAGGTCTGGGACTCTCAGAGACAGTGGGTTTGGTAGGAGAATAAATGCTTTAATATGGGTTTAAAGATTGTATCCATAAATGTGCGTAGCATTAAATCTACTACGCGATGTGTTGCGACCTTGGACTACCTTGCCAAGGTCAAAGCTGACCTGTTGTTTCTGCAGGAGTGTGCGATACCGCACCTCAGCTCCTACAGGCAATGGTCACGATGGTGGTCCCACGGGCCATCGATCTGGTCGGGCGGAAACGACTCTCGTTCCTCCGGCCTGGGTATTCTGCTGCGGGGAGGCAACTTCACCGTCTCCGAGGTCAAGGAGGTGGTGGGCGGGCGACTCCTGGTAGCAGACGTAATGTACAAGAACGCTCCACTCCGGTTAATTAACGTGTACGGCCCGGCACAAGGGGCTGAGCGGCTGGAGGTTTTTCAGCAGCTCCCACTGCTGCTGGCGACCTCCAGGCCGGTCATTCTGGGCGGGGACTTCAACTGCATCATCGATGCGGCTGGACGATCCGGCAGGGCCGGAAGCAGATTGGACGCTACGTCCAGATCCCTGATGGAAACAGTTAAGGATGCCAAGCTGCACGACGTCTTCAGCAACCCTGCAGACGGAGCGCAGCGTAGATACACCTGGTCGCGGCCAGACGGGTCCATTCGTTCCAGGATAGACTTCCTGTTTGTGTCCCGTGCATTCACAGTCAGATCCACCGACGTCAAGCCGGTGTTCTTCTCTGACCACTGCCTCCTACTGGCGGACTGCCACTTGGAGGAAGACCTGAGGGTGGGCAGGGGGGCATGGAAGCTAAATGTGCAACTGCTGACCCCAGAGAACATTGAGGAGCTCAAGAGGGAGTACAAAGGTTGGAGAACCGTGAAACCCCTCTTTGAGTCCCTGACACACTGGTGGGAAGTGATCAAGGGAAGCATCAAGAGGTTTTTCATCCGCAAAGGCACCCAGAAAGCTAGAAAGGAACAGAGGGAAATGTCCCGACTCCAGGAAAAGATGCAGAATCTGCTCCGGCTGCGGTCGATGGGGGTGGATGTCAAGGAGGAGCTCCAAGAGGTGAAGGGCCAGCAAGCCTCGCACTTTGCCTCGGAGGCCTCCAAGATCATCTTCCGTTCCAGAGTCCGCTCCGTGGAGCAGGATGAGACGTGCTCACGTTTCTTCTTCCAAAAGGTACACAGAGAGCGCTCTGTGATCAGCAGCCTGAAGGAAGAAGACGGCTCAGTAAAGTCATCACGGTCCGACATTCTGAGGATCAGCAAATCCTTTTATGCCGGACTGTATGACGTGAAGCCCACGGACAGCACGGCCTCCCAGTCCTTCCTGTCCTCTATCACGGAGGTCTTAGACCACAGTACGCGGGAGAGCCTAGACAAACCGCTAACTCCTGACGAACTGACTAAGGCCCTCGAGTCCTTCGAGAAGAGTAAAACCCCCGGAAGCGACGGCCTGCCGGCGGAGTTGTATTCGGCTCTGTGGGACTTGATCGGCCCAGACCTGCTAGAAGTGTACGAGAGTATGCTCCTGGCCGGCAGCATGTCAGAATCCATGAGGAAAGGCATCATCACCCTCATCTACAAGCACAAGGGGGAAAGGGAGGAAATTAGAAATTGGCGACCCATTTCACTGTTGAATGTGGACTATAAGATTCTGTCCAAGGTCATCGCCAACCGGGTCAAATCCGCCCTGGAATTGGTGATTCACCCTGACCAGACCTGCTCTGTGCCAGGCAGGAAGATCTCTGACAGCCTGGCGCTGCTCAGGGATACGATTGCCTATGTACAGGACAGGGGTGTGGATACCTGCCTCATCAGCTTGGATCAGGAGAAGGCCTTTGACAGAATATCGCACACCTACATGGGGGATGTGCTCTCCAAAATGGGCTTTGGGGAGGGAATTCGAAATTGGATCCAACTGCTCTACACTAACATCAGTAGCGCAGTCTCAATCAATGGGTGGGAAACAGATAGCTTTCCGATTAAATCTGGAGTCAGGCAGGGCTGTCCTCTCTCGCCTGTCCTTTTCGTGTGCTGCATAGAACCCTTTGCCGAGTCCATCAGGAAGGATCCGGGCATAAGAGGAGTGACGATCCCAGGCAGTGGAGGCACTCAGGTAAAAGCCTCCCTGTACATGGACGACGTCGCCGTCTTCTGCTCGGATCCGCTGTCGGTGCGCAGACTGATGCACGTCTGCGACCAGTTCGAACTGGCCTCGGGAGCCAAGGTAAATCGTGGGAAGAGCGAGGCCATGTTCTTTGGGAAGTGGGCTGACCGATCCTTTGTCCCCTTCACTGTCAGGGCTGACGGCCTGAAGGTGCTGGGGATATGGTTCGGAGGGACCGGGGCATGCGTTAGAAACTGGAAGGAGCGAGTGGCTATGGTGAAAAGGAAACTGGGCATGTGGGAGCGACGCTCCCTCTCCATTGCGGGTAAGAACCTGGTCATCAGGTGTGAGGTACTCTCGCTGTTGCTGTACGTGGCGCAGGTCTGGCCCATTCCCCACTCCTGCGCGATGGCGATCACTCGAGCCATCTTCCGCTTTATCTGGAGGTCGAAAATGGATCGTGTCTGCAGGGACGCGATGTACAAGCCTCTAGATAAAGGGGGAAAAAACGTGCCCAACATCGCCCTCATCCTGATGGCCACCTTTGTGTGCGGCTGCATCAAGCGGTGCGTAGACCCTCAGTACGCAAACACCAAGTGTCACTACGTGCTGAGGTTCTACCTGTCCCCGGTGTTGCGAAGGATGGGTCTGGCCACGCTGCCGCGGAACGCTCCAAGTAGTTGGACCGTGCCGTACCACCTGTCCCTGGTGGAAAAATTTATGCAGAAAAACACCTTTGACCACAAGTCCATCAGGCAGTGGTCAGCACGTAACGTCCTAGAGGCCCTGAGGGATAAGGAGAGGGTGGACCCTGTGGGATGGTTCCCCGAGCAGACTGTCAAAGTCATTTGGCAGAATGCCTCATCGCCAGAACTTTCCAACAAGCACCAAGACGTAGCTTGGCTGGTGGTGAGAAAGGCCCTCCCCGTCAGATCCTTCCTACACGCCAGGAGTCTCACCCCCTCTGCACGATGCCCTCGAGGTGGCTGTGGTGGGGAAGAGACCGTTGTTCACCTCCTTGTGGATTGTGCCTTTGCAAAGAAAGTCTGGAGAGAGATGCAGTGGTTGCTGTCGAGGTTCATCCCGAGCAGTTCTGTGACACAGGACTCTGTGCTCTACGGGCTGTTCCCAGGGACACACACCGAGACAAACATCAACTGCAGCTGGAGGATCATCAACTCGGTGAAAGAGGCGCTTTGGTCTGCCCGAAACTTGTTGGTCTTCCAGCACAAAGATTTGTCCCCGACCGATTGTTGCGGACTGGCACAATCCAAAGTCCAGGACTACGTGCTGAGGGACGCACTAAAGCTTGGGGCAGCTGCCGCAAAGGCGCAATGGGGAAGGGTCGCTGTCTAAGACCTTTCTACCACAGCGCACCGAGAGACTGGGAACTGTTTAGAGCCCCTCGGGCTGTACAGATCAAAATGAAAGGCTGTGGATGACTGTGGTGTTGTTTGTGCTGGTGCACCTGGTGATACATTTTGTGGGGGTTTGACCTGGATTGTACCCTTGTAATGTTGTTTTTGAAATGGTTTTGAATGTGATTGAAGATTTTTATGAATAAAGTATATTTTTACAAAAAAAAAAAAAAATCTGTTCTTATTGCTCTCCAAAATGGGCTTTGGGGAGGGAATTCGAAATTGGATCCAACTGCTCTACACTAACATCAGTAGCGCAGTCTCAATCAATGGGTGGGAAACAGATAGCTTTCCGATTAAATCTGGAGTCAGGCAGGGCTGCCCTCTCTCGCCTGTCCTTTTTGTGTGCTGCATAGAACCCTTTGCCGAGTCCATCAGGAAGGATCCGGGCATAAGAGGAGTGACGATCCCAGGCAGTGGAGGCACTCAGGTAAAAGCCTCCCTGTACATGGACGACGTCGCCGTCTTCTGCTCGGATCCGCTGTCGGTGCGCAGACTGATGCACGTCTGCGACCAGTTCGAACTGGCCTCGGGAGCCAAGGTAAATCGTGGGAAGAGCGAGGCCATGTTCTTTGGGAAGTGGGCTGACCGATCCTTTGTCCCCTTCACTGTCAGGGCTGACGGCCTGAAGGTGCTGGGGATATGGTTCGGAGGGACCGGGGCATGCGTTAGAAACTGGAAGGAGCGAGTGGCTATGGTGAAAAGGAAACTGGGCATGTGGGAGCGACGCTCCCTCTCCATTGCGGGTAAGAACCTGGTCATCAGGTGTGAGGTACTCTCGCTGTTGCTGTACGTGGCGCAGGTCTGGCCCATTCCACACTCCTGCGCGATGGCGATCACTCGAGCCATCTTCCGCTTTATCTGGAGGTCGAAAATGGATCGTGTCTGCAGGGACGCGATGTACAAGCCTCTAGATAAAGGGGGAAAAAACGTGCCCAACATCGCCCTCATACTGATGGCCACCTTTGTGTGCGGCTGCATCAAGCGGTGCGTAGACCCTCAGTACGCAAACACCAAGTGTCACTACGTGCTGAGGTTCTACCTGTCCCCGGTGTTGCGAAGGATGGGTCTGGCCACGCTGCCGCGGAACGCTCCAAGTAGTTGGACCGTGCCGTACCACCTGTCCCTGGTGGAAAAATTTATGCAGAAAAACACCTTTGACCACAAGTCCATCAGGCAGTGGTCAGCACGTAACGTCCTAGAGGCCCTGAGGGATAAGGAGAGGGTGGACCCTGTGGGATGGTTCCCCGAGCAGACTGTCAAAGTCATTTGGCAGAATGCCTCATCGCCAGAACTTTCCAACAAGCACCAAGACGTAGCTTGGCTGGTGGTGAGAAAGGCCCTCCCCGTCAGATCCTTCCTACACGCCAGGAGTCTCACCCCCTCTGCACGATGCCCTCGAGGTGGCTGTGGTGGGGAAGAGACCGTTGTTCACCTCCTTGTGGATTGTGCCTTTGCAAAGAAAGTCTGGAGAGAGATGCAGTGGTTGCTGTCGAGGTTCATCCCGAGCAGTTCTGTGACACAGGACTCTGTGCTCTACGGGCTGTTCCCAGGGACACACACCGAGACAAACATCAACTGCAGCTGGAGGATCATCAACTCGGTGAAAGACGCGCTTTGGTCTGCCCGAAACTTGTTGGTCTTCCAGCACAAAGATTTGTCCCCGACCGATTGTTGCGGACTGGCACAATCCAAAGTCCAGGACTACGTGCTGAGGGACGCACTAAAGCTTGGGGCAGCTGCCGCAAAGGCGCAATGGGGAAGGGTCGCTGTCTAAGACCTTTCTACCACAGCGCACCGAGAGACTGGGAACTGTTTAGAGCCCCTCGGGCTGTACAGATCAAAATGAAAGGCTGTAAATGACTGTAATATTGTTTGTACTGATGCACCTGGTGATACATTTTGTAAAAGTTTAACCTGGATTGTACCCTTGTAATGTTGTTTTTGAAATGGTTTTGAATGTGATTGAAGATTTTTATGAATAAAGTATATTTTTACAAAAAAAAAAAAAAAATCTGTTCTTATCAGTTTAATATCTGATACGTCCCTTATCTGGGGACCATATATTGGGCCGCAGTTGTGGGCTCTCCGCGGCTTGTAGAGATTTGTAGCGTCTAACAAGAAGAAACACCGTCTCACCCAGGACTGGGACGAGTACAAACAAGGTGAGTGGAGGGCTCGAGACGGGCGGTGGTGAGGGAGAGAGACCGCTGTCACAGCGAACCCTCCATCGTGGCTTCAGACGATGTGGCTGAGGGGCAGCATCGGCAACCCTGCAGACGGAGCGCAGCGTAGATACACCTGGTCGCGGCCAGACGGGTCCATTCGTTCCAGGATAGACTTCCTGTTTGTGTCCCGTGCATTCACAGTCAGATCCACCGAGGTCAAGCCGGTGTTCTTCTCTGACCACTGCCTCCTACTGGCGGACTGCCACTTGGAGGAAGACCTGAGGGTGGGCAGGGGGGCATGGAAGCTAAATGTGCAACTGCTGACCCCAGAGAACATTGAGGAGCTCAAGAGGGATTACAAAGGTTGGAGAACCGTGAAACCCCTCTTTGAGTCCCTGACACACTGGTGGGAAGTGATCAAGGGAAGCATCAAGAGGTTTTTCATCCTCAAAGGCACCCAGAAAGCTAGAAAGGAACAGAGGGAAATGCCCCGACTCCAGGAAAAGATGCAGAATCTGCTCCGGCTGCGGTCGATGGGGGTCGATGTCAAGGAGGAGCTCCAAGAGGTGAAGGGCCAGCAAGCCTCGCACTTTGCCTCGGAGGCCTCCAAGATCATCTTCCGTTCCAGAGTCCGCTCCGTGGAGCAGGATGAGACGTGCTCACGTTTCTTCTTCCAAAAGGTACACAGAGAGCGCTCTGTGATCAGCAGCCTGAAGGAAGAAGACGGCTCAGTAAAGTCATCACGGTCCGACATTCTGAGGATCAGCAAATCCTTTTATGCCGGACTGTATGACGTGAAGCCCACGGACAGCACGGCCTCCCAGTCCTTCCTGTCCTCTATCACGGAGGTCCTAGACCACAGTACGCGGGAGAGCCTAGACAAACCGCTAACCCCTGACGAACTGACTAAGGCCCTCGAGTCCTTCGAGAAGAGTAAAACCCCCGGAAGCGACGGCCTGCCGGCGGAGTTGTATTCGGCTCTGTGGGACTTGATCGGCCCAGACCTGCTAGAAGTGTACGAGAGTATGCTCCTGGCCGGCAGCATGTCAGAATCCATGAGGAAAGGCATCATCACCCTCATCTACAAGCACAAGGGGGAAAGGGAGGAAATTAGAAATTGGCGACCCATTTCACTGTTGAATATGGACTATAAGATTCTGTCCAAGGTCATCGCCAACCGGGTCAAATCCGCTCTGGAATTGGTGATTCACCCTGACCAGACCTGCTCTGTGCCAGGCAGGAAGATCTCTGACAGCCTGGCGCTGCTCAGGGATACGATTGCCTATGTACAGGACAGGGGTGTGGATACCTGCCTCATCAGCTTGGATCAGGAGAAGGCCTTTGACAGAATATCGCACACCTACATGGGGGATGTGCTCTCCAAAATGGGGTTTGGGGAGGGAATTCGAAATTGGATCCAACTGCTCTACACTAACATCAGTAGCGCAGTCTCAATCAATGGGTGGGAAACAGATAGCTTTCCGATTAAATCTGGAGTCAGGCAGGGCTGCCCTCTCTCGCCTGTCCTTTTTGTGTGCTGCATAGAACCCTTTGCCGAGTCCATCAGGAAGGATCCGGGCATAAGAGGAGTGACGATCCCAGGCAGTGGAGGCACTCAGGTAAAAGCCTCCCTGTACATGGACGACGTCGCCGTCTTCTGCTCGGATCCGCTGTCGGTGCGCAGACTGATGCACGTCTGCGACCAGTTCGAACTGGCCTCGGGAGCCAAGGTAAATCGTGGGAAGAGCGAGGCCATGTTCTTTGGGAAGTGGGCTGACCGATCCTTTGTCCCCTTCACTGTCAGGGCTGACGGCCTGAAGGTGCTGGGGATATGGTTCGGAGGGACCGGGGCATGCGTTAGAAACTGGAAGGAGCGAGTGGCTATGGTGAAAAGGAAACTGGGCATGTGGGAGCGACGCTCCCTCTCCATTGCGGGTAAGAACCTGGTCATCAGGTGTGAGGTACTCTCGCTGTTGCTGTACGTGGCGCAGGTCTGGCCCATTCCACACTCCTGCGCGATGGCGATCACTCGAGCCATCTTCCGCTTTATCTGGAGGTCGAAAATGGATCGTGTCTGCAGGGACGCGATGTACAAGCCTCTAGATAAAGGGGGAAAAAACGTGCCCAACATAGCCCTCATACTGATGGCCACCTTTGTGTGCGGCTGCATCAAGCGGTGCGTAGACCCTCAGTACGCAAACACCAAGTGTCACTACGTGCTGAGGTTCTACCTGTCCCCGGTGTTGCGAAGGATGGGTCTGGCCACGCTGCCGCGGAACGCTCCAAGTAGTTGGACCGTGCCGTACCACCTGTCCCTGGTGGAAAAATTTATGCAGAAAAACACCTTTGACCACAAGTCCATCAGGCAGTGGTCAGCACGTAACGTCCTAGAGGCCCTGAGGGATAAGGAGAGGGTGGACCCTGTGGGATGGTTCCCCGAGCAGACTGTCAAAGTCATTTGGCAGAATGCCTCATCGCCAGAACTTTCCAACAAGCACCAAGACGTAGCTTGGCTGGTGGTGAGAAAGGCCCTCCCCGTCAGATCCTTCCTACACGCCAGGAGTCTCACCCCCTCTGCACGATGCCCTCGAGGTGGCTGTGGTGGGGAAGAGACCGTTGTTCACCTCCTTGTGGATTGTGCCTTTGCAAAGAAAGTCTGGAGAGAGATGCAGTGGTTGCTGTCGAGGTTCATCCCGAGCAGTTCTGTGACACAGGACTCTGTGCTCTACGGGCTGTTCCCAGGGACACACACCGAGACAAACATCAACTGCAGCTGGAGGATCATCAACTCGGTGAAAGACGCGCTTTGGTCTGCCCGAAACTTGTTGGTCTTCCAGCACAAAGAGTTGTCCCCGACCGATTGTTGCGGACTGGCACAATCCAAAGTCCAGGACTACGTGCTGAGGGACGCACTAAAGCTTGGGGCAGCTGCCGCCAAGGCGCAATGGGGAAGGGTCGCTGTCTAAGACCTTTCTACCACAGCGCACTGAGAGACTGGGAACTGTTTAGAGCCCCTCGGGCTGTACAGATCAAAATGAAAGGCTGTAAATGACTGTAATATTGTTTGTACTGATGCACCTGGTGATACATTTTGTAAAAGTTTAACCTGGATTGTACCCTTGTAATGTTGTTTTTGAAATGGTTTTGAATGTGATTGAAGATTTTTTATGAATAAAGTATATTTTTACAAAAAAAAAAAAAAAAAAAAATCTGTTCTTATCAGTTTAATATCTGATACGTCCCTTATCTGGGGACCATATATTAAATTGATTTTTGGAGCAGGGAGATGGAATAGGGGCTTGCTCCGTCCACTCCACGCATCGACCCGGTATTGCAGTATCTCTGGGAACGGTGCACCCTCCCCTTTCCAGGGGATTTTCAATGCTAAAAATAGTTTTCTTACAAACATCTGCTTTCTTTACTTCTCAACATGTACATGTTCCAAAATCCAACTTTCTTTGGAAAAACTCAGCAAGTCTGGCAGCATCGGCGGAGAAGAAATCAGTCAACGTTTCGAGCCCTCATGGCCCTTCAGCAGAACTGAAGCATAGTTTCAACAAGGGAGAAATATAAATTGGTTTAAGGTGGGTGGGGGGGAAGAGACACATTGAGGGTGTGGTGTGAGCAGATAATCAAAAGATGTCAGAGACAAAAGGGTCAAAGAGGTGTTGAAGGTGGTGGTCTTTGTCTGAGAAAAGTGCTAATTAAGAATGCAAGACAGGATATTCAAAGTACAGCTCTAGTGGGGGTGGGGTGGAAAGACTAAAGGTCTTTAGTCATTCTTAATTAGCACTTTTCTCAGACAAAGACCACCACCTTCAACACCTCTTTGACCCTTTTGTCTCTGACATCTTTTGATTATCTGCTCACACTACACCCTCAATGTGTCTCTTCCCCCCCCACCCACCTTAAACCAATTTATATTTCTCCCTTGTTGAAACTATGCTTCAGTTCTGCTGAAGGGCCATGAGGGCTCGAAACGTTGACTGGTTTCTTCTCCGCCGATGCTGCCAGACTTGCTGAGTTTTTCCAGGTAATTCTGTTTTTATTTTGTTTTGGATTTCCAGCATCCGCAGTAGCTTTTAGCTTTTTGTTTTTATCCAACTTTCTTTCTTTCTCTCTCTCTCTCTCTCTCTCTCACTCACTCACCCGCAGCAGCTACACACAAAAAACACGCACGCTCACCCAACACTCACAGACAGCACTCTCATCTCACAAACACTCTACCTCACTTATACAAAAACAGCTTTCACTTGCAAATACACCTCTCAAACACTCTCTCAGCTGCACCTTTCGCCTCACAACATTTTAAACCAGCTCTCTGCTGCCGCTGCCGCTGCTGCTGCTGACACAGCAACAATCAAAACTCACACCTCAAAGCTCACACACTTTACACAGCTACTCCGAAACCTCTACATCCACATTCACACAATCCTTACATTGCACAAGGAGCCCATTCCGCCCGTCGTGCCTGCACCAGCTCTCCCGGTGAACATTTCACCTCGTGCCTTTCTCCTGCCTTCTCCACGTAACCCGGCACATGCTTTCTTTTCAAATAATCATCTCATTCCCTCTTCAATTGAACCTGCCTCCGCCGCGCTATCAGGTGGTGCATTCCAGACCCTGACCGCTCGCTGCTCCTATCGCTTTTGCTTCTTTTGCCAGTTACTTTAAACCTGTGCCCTCTCCTTCTCGATCCTTGCCCCGGTGCAAACAGTTTCTCCCTATCTACTCTCTCCAGACCCCTCATGATTTTCAATACCTCTATCAAGTCTCCTCTCAGACTTCTTTTCCCCAAGGAATACAGTCCCAACTTCTCCAATCTTACTTCATAACTCAACTTCCTCGCCCCTGGAACCAAACTCGTAAACCTCTTCTGCACTCTCTCCAATGCCTCCACTACCTTCCTAAAATGCAAGTCAAAATGCAATCCGTCAGAGTCGGCATGGCTTTACGAAGAGTAAATCGTGTTTGACTAATTTGCTAGAGTTCTTTGAAGATGTGACAAGCAAAGTGGATAACGGGGATCCTGTAGATGTAGTATGTCTGGACTTCCAGAAGGCATTTGATAAGGTGCCGCACAAAAGATTAATACACAAGATAAGATCACACGCAGCTAAGGGTAATATATTAGCTTGGATAGAGGATTGGCTAACCAACAGAAAGCAGAGAGTCAAGATAAATGGGTCTTTTGTGGATGCCAAGCTGTAACTAGTGGGGTGCCACAGGGTTCGGTCCTCGGGCCCCAACTATTTACTTGGATTCAGGAGTAGAAGGTACTATAGCTAAATTTGCAGATGACACCAAAATAGGTGGGAAAGTAAGTTGCAATGAAGAAATAAGAAATTTACAAATGGATATGGACAGGTTAGGTGAATGGGCCAAAATTTGGCAGATGGAGTTTAACTAAGTTAAATAAGTTTAATAAGTGTGCGGTTATCCATTTTGGTCAGAAGAATAAAAAGGCGACTTATTATTCAAATGGAGAGAAACTTCAGAAATGCTTCAGCACAGAGGGATCTGGGTGTCCTCGCGCACGAATCGCTGAAAGCTAGTATGCAGGTACAGCAGGTAACAAGGAAGGCAAATGGAATCGCTTCTCGGCCTTTTGGCTAAGATCAAGTGTTGCAGGGGCGACACCATGGTCCTACCAAGGCAAGGTCGGGATGGAAGGGCTATAACCAATCGCAATCGAAATCCATACCGTGGGTTACCTATCACCGTCCGAGTCACGGTGAACCACAGCGAAGGAGGATCACCTATGGATCGGGGCTTCTTCACCAGGAGGATCCTGTTGAAGGCGTGCGGCTTCCAAGCTACGGAGATCTTCACCCTGCACGACTCCCGCAAAGGCGGTTATTTTGACGTGACGTTCAAGCGGGTGGCAGACTGCGTCCGGCTCCTGAGGGTGTTCGAGGAGAAGAGAGACCTGCCGGAGATGAAGATCCTGACGGCGGAGCCGCACTTCTCTCTGCCGTTGCAACGGGAACGTGAGGTGATGGTGCATGTGTACAACCCCTTCGTCCCTGTCGCCGACGTGGTCACCTTCCTCACCAGGTACTTCGATAAGGTGGGGAGCGGCACCGAGATTCGAGACGACTTGGGAATCTGGACAGGCAAACGCCTGTTTAATGTCACGCTAAAGACCGATGGTAAGGGAGCCATTTTCCACCCTCCTTCCAGTTTCGCAATCGGGGGAAACCGTGGCTACCTGGTCTACGCTGGGCAACCCAAGCATTGTCGCTCATGCGGCAAGGCTGGTCATGTGGCGGCCAACTGCAGCGCCTCCCTCTGCAAGATCTGCAAACAGGAAGGGCACCAGACAAAAGACTGCAAACAGGCCAAGTGCTGCAACCTGTGTGGCGAGGCAAGTCACCTCTACAGGACCTGCCCCAAACGCTGCCGTACTTACGCACAGGCAGCCAAAGCCGACCACGGGGAAGCAGAAGAAATGTTCCGTGTCACTCCAACCACCAAGGCCCCCAGGGAGCTCAACGGGACAAAGGAGGACACAGAGAGAGACAAGGTGGAGAAAGAGATTGAGGCAACAGAGAGCCAATCAACAGCACCACCCCCTGAACCTTCCAGTCCTCAGGACAGCGAATCAATGGAGGAGGAGGCAGCAGTGGAAAAGCAGCAGGGGGAGTGGCGGACGGTGAAGAACAAGAACAAGAAAAGTAAGAGGGAGCGAAGAAGAAGCAAAGGCGTTTCCCAGAGAAGCGGCAAGAGGCGTCTCCCATCCGACACGGATGACAAGGGCAGCAGCTCTTCGGATGAGGAAGTGCCAGAGCGGCACCGACAGAAGAGGCGGCAAAGCTCCAGGGCGTTGGAGGACGAGACACCCGAGCTCCAGAAAATTGGAGACAACAAGGAGACCAACGCACCCCAACTTTGCCTGCAACCTGAGGAGGCCAGTGCACCACAGCCCCTGGAATCTGGGAGCAGTGAGGCAATCATCGCACCCCAGCTCCAGGAAGCCGGGAACAGCAACCCCCCAGAGGGGGTGAGTTTTGGAGAAGCTTCTCCAGCAAAGGTCATCTCAAAATCCGCTCACTACGTGAACCTCCAGATGCCACTGGAGCAGAACACGGCCAAGGAGATCTACCTCAGCCCATCCAAAGTGAAGGAATTTGAGCTCACTACGGGTATGAAGGAGCAGACTAAAGGTCTGGGACTCTCAGAGACAGTGGGTTTGGTAGGAGAATAAATGCTTTAATATGGGTTTAAAGATTGTATCCATAAATGTGCGTAGCATTAAATCTACTACGCGATGTGTTGCGACCTTGGACTACCTTGCCAAGGTCAAAGCTGACCTGTTGTTTCTGCAGGAGTGTGCGATACCGCACCTCAGCTCCTACAGGCAATGGTCACGATGGTGGTCCCACGGGCCATCGATCTGGTCGGGCGGAAACGACTCTCGTTCCTCCGGCCTGGGTATTCTGCTGCGGGGAGGCAACTTCACCGTCTCCGAGGTCAAGGAGGTGGTGGGCGGGCGACTCCTGGTAGCAGACGTAATGTACAAGAACGCTCCACTCCGGTTAATTAACGTGTACGGCCCGGCACAAGGGGCTGAGCGGCTGGAGGTTTTTCAGCAGCTCCCACTGCTGCTGGCGACCTCCAGGCCGGTCATTCTGGGCGGGGACTTCAACTGCATCATCGATGCGGCTGGACGATCCGGCAGGGCCGGAAGCAGATTGGACGCTACGTCCAGATCCCTGATGGAAACAGTTAAGGATGCCAAGCTGCACGACGTCTTCAGCAACCCTGCAGACGGAGCGCAGCGTAGATACACCTGGTCGCGGCCAGACGGGTCCATTCGTTCCAGGATAGACTTCCTGTTTGTGTCCCGTGCATTCACAGTCAGATCCACCGAGGTCAAGCCGGTGTTCTTCTCTGACCACTGCCTCCTACTGGCGGACTGCCACTTGGAGGAAGACCTGAGGGTGGGCAGGGGGGCATGGAAGCTAAATGTGCAACTGCTGACCCCAGAGAACATTGAGGAGCTCAAGAGGGATTACAAAGGTTGGAGAACCGTGAAACCCCTCTTTGAGTCCCTGACACACTGGTGGGAAGTGATCAAGGGAAGCATCAAGAGGTTTTTCATCCTCAAAGGCACCCAGAAAGCTAGAAAGGAACAGAGGGAAATGTCCCGACTCCAGGAAAAGATGCAGAATCTGCTCCGGCTGCGGTCGATGGGGGTGGATGTCAAGGAGGAGCTCCAAGAGGTGAAGGGCCAGCAAGCCTCGCACTTTGCCTCGGAGGCCTCCAAGATCATCTTCCGTTCCAGAGTCCGCTCCGTGGAGCAGGATGAGACGTGCTCACGTTTCTTCTTCCAAAAGGTACACAGAGAGCGCTCTGTGATCAGCAGCCTGAAGGAAGAAGACGGCTCAGTAAAGTC
The DNA here is from genome assembly GCF_964194155.1 of Cetorhinus maximus. NCBI lineage: Eukaryota > Metazoa > Chordata > Chondrichthyes > Lamniformes > Cetorhinidae > Cetorhinus > Cetorhinus maximus. The sequence goes on from NW_027596847.1 coordinate 114,565, forward strand.
ATCACGGTCCGACATTCTGAGGATCAGCAAATCCTTTTATGCCGGACTGTATGACGTGAAGCCCACGGACAGCACGGCCTCCCAGTCCTTCCTGTCCTCTATCACGGAGGTCCTAGACCACAGTACTCGGGAGAGCCTAGACAAACCGCTAACCCCTGACGAACTGACTAAGGCCCTCGAGTCCTTCGAGAAGAGTAAAACCCCCGGAAGCGACGGCCTGCCGGCGGAGTTGTATTCGGCTCTGTGGGACTTGATCGGCCCAGACCTGCTAGAAGTGTACGAGAGTATGCTCCTGGCCGGCAGCATGTCAGAATCCATGAGGAAAGGCATCATCACCCTCATCTACAAGCAGAAGGGGGAAAGGGAGGAAATTAGAAATTGGCGACCCATTTCACTGTTGAATATGGACTATAAGATTCTGTCCAAGGTCATCGCCAACCGGGTCAAATCCGCCCTGGAATTGGTGATTCACCCTGACCAGACCTGCTCTGTGCCAGGCAGGAAGATCTCTGACAGCCTGGCGCTGCTCAGGGATACGATTGCCTATGTACAGGACAGGGGTGTGGATACCTGCCTCATCAGCTTGGATCAGGAGAAGGCCTTTGACAGAATATCGCACACCTACATGGGGGATGTGCTCTCCAAAATGGGCTTTGGGGAGGGAATTCGAAATTGGATCCAACTGCTCTACACTAACATCAGTAGCGCAGTCTCAATCAATGGGTGGGAAACAGATAGCTTTCCGATTAAATCTGGAGTCAGGCAGGGCTGCCCTCTCTCGCCTGTCCTTTTTGTGTGCTGCATAGAACCCTTTGCCGAGTCCATCAGGAAGGATCCGGGCATAAGAGGAGTGACGATCCCAGGCAGTGGAGGCACTCAGGTAAAAGCCTCCCTGTACATGGACGACGTCGCCGTCTTCTGCTCGGATCCGCTGTCGGTGCGCAGACTGATGCACGTCTGCGACCAGTTCGAACTGGCCTCGGGAGCCAAGGTAAATCGTGGGAAGAGCGAGGCCATGTTCTTTGGGAAGTGGGCTGACCGATCCTTTGTCCCCTTCACTGTCAGGGCTGACGGCCTGAAGGTGCTGGGGATATGGTTCGGAGGGACCGGGGCATGCGTTAGAAACTGGAAGGAGCGAGTGGCTATGGTGAAAAGGAAACTGGGCATGTGGGAGCGACGCTCCCTCTCCATTGCGGGTAAGAACCTGGTCATCAGGTGTGAGGTACTCTCGCTGTTGCTGTACGTGGCGCAGGTCTGGCCCATTCCACACTCCTGCGCGATGGCGATCACTCGAGCCATCTTCCGCTTTATCTGGAGGTCGAAAATGGATCGTGTCTGCAGGGACGCGATGTACAAGCCTCTAGATAAAGGGGGAAAAAACGTGCCCAACATCGCCCTCATACTGATGGCCACCTTTGTGTGCGGCTGCATCAAGCGGTGCGTAGACCCTCAGTACGCAAACACCAAGTGTCACTACGTGCTGAGGTTCTACCTGTCCCCGGTGTTGCGAAGGATGGGTCTGGCCACGCTGCCGCGGAACGCTCCAAGTAGTTGGACCGTGCCGTACCACCTGTCCCTGGTGGAAAAATTTATGCAGAAAAACACCTTTGACCACAAGTCCATCAGGCAGTGGTCAGCACGTAACGTCCTAGAGGCCCTGAGGGATAAGGAGAGGGTGGACCCTGTGGGATGGTTCCCCGAGCAGACTGTCAAAGTCATTTGGCAGAATGCCTCATCGCCAGAACTTTCCAACAAGCACCAAGACGTAGCTTGGCTGGTGGTGAGAAAGGCCCTCCCCGTCAGATCCTTCCTACACGCCAGGAGTCTCACCCCCTCTGCACGATGCCCTCGAGGTGGCTGTGGTGGGGAAGAGACCGTTGTCCACCTCCTTGTGGATTGTGCCTTTGCAAAGAAAGTCTGGAGAGAGATGCAGTGGTTGCTGTCGAGGTTCATCCCGAGCAGTTCTGTGACACAGGACTCTGTGCTCTACGGGCTGTTCCCAGGGACACACACCGAGACAAACATCAACTGCAGCTGGAGGATCATCAACTCGGTGAAAGACGCGCTTTGGTCTGCCCGAAACTTGTTGGTCTTCCAGCACAAAGATTTGTCCCCGACCGATTGTTGCGGACTGGCACAATCCAAAGTCCAGGACTACGTGCTGAGGGACGCACTAAAGCTTGGGGCAGCTGCCGCAAAGGCGCAATGGGGAAGGGTCGCTGTCTAAGACCTTTCTACCACAGCGCACCGAGAGACTGGGAACTGTTTAGAGCCCCTCGGGCTGTACAGATCAAAATGAAAGGCTGTAAATGACTGTAATATTGTTTGTACTGATGCACCTGGTGATACATTTTGTAAAAGTTTAACCTGGATTGTACCCTTGTAATGTTGTTTTTGAAATGGTTTTGAATGTGATTGAAGATTTTTATGAATAAAGTATATTTTTACAAAAAAAAAAAAAAAAAAATCTGTTCTTATCAGTTTAATATCTGATACGTCCCTTATCTGGGGACCATATATTAAATTGATTTTTGGAGCAGGGAGATGGAATAGGGGCTTGCTCCGTCCACTCCACGCATCGACCCGGTATTGCAGTATCTCTGGGAACGGTGCACCCTCCCCTTTCCAGGGGATTTTCAATGCTAAAAATAGTTTTCTTACAAACATCTGCTTTCTTTACTTCTCAACATGTACATGTTCCAAAATCCAACTTTCTTTGGAAAAACTCAGCAAGTCTGGCAGCATCGGCGGAGAAGAAATCAGTCAACGTTTCGAGCCCTCATGGCCCTTCAGCAGAACTGAAGCATAGTTTCAACAAGGGAGAAATATAAATTGGTTTAAGGTGGGTGGGGGGGAAGAGACACATTGAGGGTGTGGTGTGAGCAGATAATCAAAAGATGTCAGAGACAAAAGGGTCAAAGAGGTGTTGAAGGTGGTGGTCTTTGTCTGAGAAAAGTGCTAATTAAGAATGCAAGACAGGATATTCAAAGTACAGCTCTAGTGGGGGTGGGGTGGAAAGACTAAAGGTCTTTAGTCATTCTTAATTAGCACTTTTCTCAGACAAAGACCACCACCTTCAACACCTCTTTGACCCTTTTGTCTCTGACATCTTTTGATTATCTGCTCACACTACACCCTCAATGTGTCTCTTCCCCCCCCACCCACCTTAAACCAATTTATATTTCTCCCTTGTTGAAACTATGCTTCAGTTCTGCTGAAGGGCCATGAGGGCTCGAAACGTTGACTGGTTTCTTCTCCGCCGATGCTGCCAGACTTGCTGAGTTTTTCCAGGTAATTCTGTTTTTATTTTGTTTTGGATTTCCAGCATCCGCAGTAGCTTTTAGCTTTTTGTTTTTATCCAACTTTCTTTCTTTCTCTCTCTCTCTCTCTCTCTCTCACTCACTCACCCGCAGCAGCTACACACAAAAAACACGCACGCTCACCCAACACTCACAGACAGCACTCTCATCTCACAAACACTCTACCTCACTTATACAAAAACAGCTTTCACTTGCAAATACACCTCTCAAACACTCTCTCAGCTGCACCTTTCGCCTCACAACATTTTAAACCAGCTCTCTGCTGCCGCTGCCGCTGCTGCTGCTGACACAGCAACAATCAAAACTCACACCTCAAAGCTCACACACTTTACACAGCTACTCCGAAACCTCTACATCCACATTCACACAATCCTTACATTGCACAAGGAGCCCATTCCGCCCGTCGTGCCTGCACCAGCTCTCCCGGTGAACATTTCACCTCGTGCCTTTCTCCTGCCTTCTCCACGTAACCCGGCACATGCTTTCTTTTCAAATAATCATCTCATTCCCTCTTCAATTGAACCTGCCTCCGCCGCGCTATCAGGTGGTGCATTCCAGACCCTGACCGCTCGCTGCTCCTATCGCTTTTGCTTCTTTTGCCAGTTACTTTAAACCTGTGCCCTCTCCTTCTCGATCCTTGCCCCGGTGCAAACAGTTTCTCCCTATCTACTCTCTCCAGACCCCTCATGATTTTCAATACCTCTATCAAGTCTCCTCTCAGACTTCTTTTCCCCAAGGAATACAGTCCCAACTTCTCCAATCTTACTTCATAACTCAACTTCCTCGCCCCTGGAACCAAACTCGTAAACCTCTTCTGCACTCTCTCCAATGCCTCCACTACCTTCCTAAAATGCAAGTCAAAATGCAATCCGTCAGAGTCGGCATGGCTTTACGAAGAGTAAATCGTGTTTGACTAATTTGCTAGAGTTCTTTGAAGATGTGACAAGCAAAGTGGATAACGGGGATCCTGTAGATGTAGTATGTCTGGACTTCCAGAAGGCATTTGATAAGGTGCCGCACAAAAGATTAATACACAAGATAAGATCACACGCAGCTAAGGGTAATATATTAGCTTGGATAGAGGATTGGCTAACCAACAGAAAGCAGAGAGTCAAGATAAATGGGTCTTTTGTGGATGCCAAGCTGTAACTAGTGGGGTGCCACAGGGTTCGGTCCTCGGGCCCCAACTATTTACTTGGATTCAGGAGTAGAAGGTACTATAGCTAAATTTGCAGATGACACCAAAATAGGTGGGAAAGTAAGTTGCAATGAAGAAATAAGAAATTTACAAATGGATATGGACAGGTTAGGTGAATGGGCCAAAATTTGGCAGATGGAGTTTAACTAAGTTAAATAAGTTTAATAAGTGTGCGGTTATCCATTTTGGTCAGAAGAATAAAAAGGCGACTTATTATTCAAATGGAGAGAAACTTCAGAAATGCTTCAGCACAGAGGGATCTGGGTGTCCTCGCGCACGAATCGCTGAAAGCTAGTATGCAGGTACAGCAGGTAACAAGGAAGGCAAATGGAATCGCTTCTCGGCCTTTTGGCTAAGATCAAGTGTTGCAGGGGCGACACCATGGTCCTACCAAGGCAAGGTCGGGATGGAAGGGCTATAACCAATCGCAATCGAAATCCATACCGTGGGTTACCTATCACCGTCCGAGTCACGGTGAACCACAGCGAAGGAGGATCACCTATGGATCGGGGCTTCTTCACCAGGAGGATCCTGTTGAAGGCGTGCGGCTTCCAAGCTACGGAGATCTTCACCCTGCACGACTCCCGCAAAGGCGGTTATTTTGACGTGACGTTCAAGCGGGTGGCAGACTGCGTCCGGCTCCTGAGGGTGTTCGAGGAGAAGAGAGACCTGCCGGAGATGAAGATCCTGACGGCGGAGCCGCACTTCTCTCTGCCGTTGCAACGGGAACGTGAGGTGATGGTGCATGTGTACAACCCCTTCGTCCCTGTCGCCGACGTGGTCACCTTCCTCACCAGGTACTTCGATAAGGTGGGGAGCGGCACCGAGATTCGAGACGACTTGGGAATCTGGACAGGCAAACGCCTGTTTAATGTCACGCTAAAGACCGATGGTAAGGGAGCCATTTTCCACCCTCCTTCCAGTTTCGCTATCGGGGGAAACCGGGGCTACCTGGTCTACGCTGGGCAACCCAAGCATTGTCGCTCATGCGGCAAGGCTGGTCATGTGGCGGCCAACTGCAGCGCCTCCCTCTGCAAGATCTGCAAACAGGAAGGGCACCAGACAAAAGACTGCAAACAGGCCAAGTGTTGCAACCTGTGTGGCGAGGCAAGTCACCTCTACAGGACCTGCCCCAAACGCTGCCGTACTTACGCACAGGCAGCCAAAGCCGACCACGGGGAAGCAGAAGAAATGTTTCGTGTCACTCCAACCACCAAGGCCCCCAGGGAGCGCAACGGGACAAAGGAGGACACAGAGAGAGACAAGGTGGAGAAAGAGATGGAGGCAACAGAGAGCCAATCAACAGCACTACCCCCTGAACCTCCCAGTCCTCAGGACAGCGAATCAATGGAGGAGGAGGCAGCAGTGGAAAAGCAGCAGGGGGAGTGGCGGACGGTGAAGAACAAGAAAAGTAAGAGGGAGCGAAGAAGAAGCAAAGGCGTTTCCCAGAGAAGCGGCAAGAGGCGTCTCCCATCCGACACGGATGACAAGGGCAGCAGCTCTTCGGATGATGAAGTGCCAGAGCGGCACCGACAGAAGAGGCGGCAAAGCTCCAGGGCGTTGGAGGACGAGACACCCGAGCTCCAGAAACTTGGAGACAACAAGGAGACCAGCGCACCCCAACTTGGCCTGCAACCTGAGGAGGCCAGTGCACCACAGCCCCTGGAATCTGGGAGCAGTGAGGCAATCATCGCACCCCAGCTCCAGGAAGCCGGGAACAGCAACCCCCCAGAGGGGGTGAGTTTTGGAGAAGCTTCTCCAGCAAAGGTCATCTCAAAATCCGCTCGCTACGTGAACCTCCAGATGCCACTGGAGCAGAACACGGCCAAGGAGATCTACCTCAGCCCATCCAAAGTGAAGGAATTTGAGCTCACTACGGGTATGAAGGAGCAGACTAAAGGTCTGGGACTCTCAGAGACAGTGGGTTTGGTAGGAGAATAAATGCTTTAATATGGGTTTAAAGATTGTATCCATAAATGTGCGTAGCATTAAATCTACTACGCGATGTGTTGCGACCTTGGACTACCTAGCCAAGGTCAAAGCTGACCTGTTGTTTCTGCAGGAGTGTGCGATACCGCACCTCAGCTCCTACAGGCAATGGTCACGATGGTGGTCCCACGGGCCATCGATCTGGTCGGGCGGAAACGACTCTCGTTCCTCCGGCCTGGGTATTCTGCTGCGGGGAGGCAACTTCACCGTCTCCGAGGTCAAGGAGGTGGTGGGCGGGCGACTCCTGGTAGCAGACGTAATGTACAAGAACGCTCCACTCCGGTTAATTAACGTGTACGGCCCGGCACAAGGGGCTGAGCGGCTGGAGGTTTTTCAGCAGCTCCCACTGCTGCTGGCGACCTCCAGGCCGGTCATTCTGGGCGGGGACTTCAACTGCATCATCGATGCGGCTGGACGATCCGGCAGGGCCGGAAGCAGATTGGACGCTACGTCCAGATCCCTGATGGAAACAGTTAAGGATGCCAAGCTGCACGACGTCTTCAGCAACCCTGCAGACGGAGCGCAGCGTAGATACACCTGGTCGCGGCCAGACGGGTCCATTCGTTCCAGGATAGACTTCCTGTTTGTGTCCCGTGCATTCACAGTCAGATCCACCGACGTCAAGCCGGTGTTCTTCTCTGACCACTGCCTCCTACTGGCGGACTGCCACTTGGAGGAAGACCTGAGGGTGGGCAGGGGGGCATGGAAGCTAAATGTGCAACTGCTGACCCCAGAGAACATTGAGGAGCTCAAGAGGGATTACAAAGGTTGGAGAACCGTGAAACCCCTCTTTGAGTCCCTGACACACTGGTGGGAAGTGATCAAGGGAAGCATCAAGAGGTTTTTCATCCTCAAAGGCACCCAGAAAGCTAGAAAGGAACAGAGGGAAATGTCCCGACTCCAGGAAAAGATGCAGAATCTGCTCCGGCTGCAGTCGATGGGGGTCGATGTCAAGGAGGAGCTCCAAGAGGTGAAGGGCCAGCAAGCCTCGCACTTTGCCTCGGAGGCCTCCAAGATCATCTTCCGTTCCAGAGTCCGCTCCGTGGAGCAGGATGAGACGTGCTCACGTTTCTTCTTCCAAAAGGTACACAGAGAGCGCTCTGTGATCAGCAGCCTGAAGGAAGAAGACGGCTCAGTAAAGTCATCACGGTCCGACATTCTGAGGATCAGCAAATCCTTTTATGCCGGACTGTATGACGTGAAGCCCACGGACAGCACGGCCTCCCAGTCCTTCCTGTCCTCTATCACGGAGGTCCTAGACCACAGTACGCGGGAGAGCCTAGACAAACCGCTAACTCCTGACGAACTGACTAAGGCCCTCGAGTCCTTCGAGAAGAGTAAAACCCCCGGAAGCGACGGCCTGCCGGCGGAGTTGTATTCGGCTCTGTGGGACTTGATCGGCCCAGACCTGCTAGAAGTGTACGAGAGTATGCTCCTGGCCGGCAGCATGTCAGAATCCATGAGGAAAGGCATCATCACCCTCATCTACAAGCAGAAGGGGGAAAGGGAGGAAATTAGAAATTGGCGACCCATTTCACTGTTGAATATGGACTATAAGATTCTGTCCAAGGTCATCGCCAACCGGGTCAAATCCGCTCTGGAATTGGTGATTCACCCTGACCAGACCTGCTCTGTGCCAGGCAGGAAGATCTCTGACAGCCTGGCGCTGCTCAGGGATACGATTGCCTATGTACAGGACAGGGGTGTGGATACCTGCCTCATCAGCTTGGATCAGGAGAAGGCCTTTGACAGAATATCGCACACCTACATGGGGGATGTGCTCTCCAAAATGGGCTTTGGGGAGGGAATTCGAAATTGGATCCAACTGCTCTACACTAACATCAGTAGCGCAGTCTCAATCAATGGATGGGAAACGGATAGCTTTCCGATTAAATCTGGAGTCAGGCAGGGCTGTCCTCTCTCGCCTGTCCTTTTCGTGTGTTGCATAGAACCCTTTGCCGAGTCCATCAGGAAGGATCCGGGCATAAGAGGAGTGACGATCCCAGGCAGTGGAGGCACTCAGGTAAAAGCCTCCCTGTACATGGACGACGTCGCCGTCTTCTGCTCGGATCCGCTGTCGGTGCGCAGACTGATGCACGTCTGCGACCAGTTCGAACTGGCCTCGGGAGCCAAGGTAAATCGTGGGAAGAGCGAGGCCATGTTCTTTGGGAACTGGGCTGACCGATCCTTTGTCCCCTTCACTGTCAGGGCTGACGGCCTGAAGGTGCTGGGGATATGGTTCGGAGGGACCGGGGCATGCGTTAGAAACTGGAAGGAGCGAGTGGCTATGGTGAAGAGGAAACTGGGCATGTGGGATCGACGCTCCCTCTCCATTGCGGGTAAGAACCTGGTCATCAGGTGTGAGGTACTCTCGCTGTTGCTGTACGTGGCGCAGGTCTGGCCCATTCCAGACTCCTGCGCGACGGCGATCACTCGAGCCATCTTCCGCTTTATCTGGAGGTCGAAAATGGATCGGGTCCGCAGGGACGCGATGTACAAGCCTCTAGATAAAGGGGGAAAAAACGTGCCCAACATCGCCCTCATACTGATGGCCACCTTTGTGTGCGGCTGCATCAAGCGGTGCGTAGACCCTCAGTACGCAAACACCAAGTGTCACTACGTGCTGAGGTTCTACCTGTCCCCGGTGTTGCGAAGGATGGGTCTGGCCACGCTGCCGCGGAACGCTCCAAGTAGTTGGACCGTGCCGTACCACCTGTCCCTGGTGGAAAAATTGATGCAGAAAAACACCTTTGACCACAAGTCCATCAGGCAGTGGTCAGCACGTAACGTCCTAGAGGCCCTGAGGGAAAAGGAGAGGGTGGACCCTGTGGGATGGTTCCCCGAGCAGACTGTCAAAGTCATTTGGCAGAATGCCTCATCGCCAGAACTTTCCAACAAGCACCAAGACGTAGCTTGGCTGGTGGTGAGAAAGGCCCTCCCCGTCAGATCCTTCCTACACGCCAGGAAGCTCACCCCCTCTGCACGTTGCCCTCGAGGTGGCTGTGGTGGGGAAGAGACCGTTGTCCACCTCCTTGTGGATTGTGCCTTTGCAAAGAAAGTCTGGAGAGAGATGCAGTGGTTGCTGTCGAGGTTCATCCCGAGCAGTTCTGTGACACAGGACTCTGTGCTCTACGGGCTGTTCCCAGGGACACACACCGAGACAAACATCGACTGCAGCTGGAGGATCATCAACTCGGTGAAAGAGGCGCTTTGGTCTGCCCGAAACTTGTTGGTCTTCCAGCACAAAGAGTTGTCCCCGACCGATTGTTGCGGACTGGCACAATCCAAAGTCCAGGACTACGTGCTGAGGGACGCACTAAAGCTTGGGGCAGCTGCCGCAAAGGCGCAATGGGGAAGGGTCGCTGTCTAAGACCTTTCTACCACAGCGCACCGAGAGACTGGGAACTGTTTAGAGCCCCTCGGGCTGTACAGATCAAAATGAAAGGCTGTAAATGACTGTAATATTGTTTGTACTGATGCACCTGGTGATACATTTTGTAAAAGTGTAACCTGGATTGTACCCTTGTAATGTTGTTTTTGAAATGGTTTTGAATGTGATTGAAGATATTTTATGAATAAAGTATATTTTTACAAAAAAAAAAAAAAAAAATCTGTTCTTATCAGTTTAATATCTGATACGTCCCTTATCTGGGGACCATATATTAAATTGATTTTTGGAGCAGGGAGATGGAATAGGGGCTTGCTCCGTCCACTCCACGCATCGACCCGGTATTGCAGTATCTCTGGGAACGGTGCACCCTCCCCTTTCCAGGGGATTTTCAATGCTAAAAATAGTTTTCTTACAAACATCTGCTTTCTTTACTTCTCAACATGTACATGTTCCAAAATCCAACTTTCTTTCTTTCTCTCTCTCTCTCTCTCTCTCTCTCACTCACTCACTCACCCGCAGCAGCTACACACAAAAAACACGCACTCTCACCCAACACTCGCCGGCAGGGCCGGCAGCAGATTGGACGCTACGTCCAGATCCCTGATGGAAACAGTTAAGGATGCCAAGCTGCACGACGTCTTCAGCAACCCTGCAGACGGAGCGCAGCGTAGATACACCTGGTCGCGGCCAGACGGGTCCATTCGTTCCAGGATAGACTTCCTGTTTGTGTCCCGTGCATTCACAGTCAGATCCACCGAGGTCAAGCCGGTGTTCTTCTCTGACCACTGCCTCCTACTGGCGGACTGCCACTTGGAGGAAGACCTGAGGGTGGGCAGGGGGGCATGGAAGCTAAATGTGCAACTGCTGACCCCAGAGAACATTGAGGAGCTCAAGAGGGATTACAAAGGTTGGAGAACCGTGAAACCCCTCTTTGAGTCCCTGACACACTGGTGGGAAGTGATCAAGGGAAGCATCAAGAGGTTCTTCATCCTCAAAGGCACCCAGAAAGCTAGAAAGGAACAGAGGGAAATGTCCCGACTCCAGGAAAAGATGCAGAATCTGCTCCGGCTGCAGTCGATGGGGGTCGATGTCAAGGAGGAGCTCCAAGAGGTGAAGGGCCAGCAAGCCTCGCACTTTGCCTCGGAGGCCTCCAAGATCATCTTCCGTTCCAGAGTCCGCTCCGTGGAGCAGGATGAGACGTGCTCACGTTTCTTCTTCCAAAAGGTACACAGAGAGCGCTCTGTGATCAGCAGCCTGAAGGAAGAAGACGGCTCAGTAAAGTCATCACGGTCCGACATTCTGAGGATCAGCAAATCCTTTTATGCCGGACTGTATGACGTGAAGCCCACGGACAGCACGGCCTCCCAGTCCTTCCTGTCCTCTATCACGGAGGTCTTAGACCACAGTACGCGGGAGAGCCTGGACAAACCGCTAACTCCTGAGGAACTGACTAAGGCCCTCGAGTCCTTCGAGAAGAGTAAAACCCCCGGAAGCGACGGCTTGCCGGCGGAGTTGTATTCGGCTCTGTGGGACTTGATCGGCCCAGACCTGCTAGGAGTGCACGAGAGTATGCTCCTGGCCGGCAGCATGTCAGAATCCATGAGGAAAGGCATCATCACCCTCATCTACAAGCACAAGGGGGAAAGGGAGGAAATTAGAAATTGGCGACCCATTTCACTGTTGAATGTGGACTATAAGATTCTGTCCAAGGTCATCGCCAACCGGGTCAAATCCGCTCTGGAATTGGTGATTCACCCTGACCAGACCTGCTCTGTGCCAGGCAGGAAGATCTCTGACAGCCTGGCGCTGCTCAGGGATACGATTGCCTATGTACAGGACAGGGGGGTGGATACCTGCCTCATCAGCTTGGATCAGGAGAAGGCCTTTGACAGAATATCGCACACCTACATGGTAGATGTGCGCTCCAAAATGGGGTTTGGGGAGGGAATTCGAAATTGGATCCAACTGCTCTACACTAACATCAGTAGCGCAGTCTCAATCAATGGGTGGGAAACAGATAGCTTTCCGATTAAATCTGGAGTCAGGCAGGGCTGCCCTCTCTCGCCTGTCCTTTTTGTGTGCTGCATAGAACCCTTTGCCGAGTCCATCAGGAAGGATCCGGGCATAAGAGGAGTGACGATCCCAGGCAGTGGAGGCACTCAGGTAAAAGCCTCCCTGTACATGGACGACGTCGTCGTCTTCTGCTCGGATCCGCTGTCGGTGCGCAGACTGATGCACGTCTGCGACCAGTTCGAACTGGCCTCGGGAGCCAAGGTAAATCGTGGGAAGAGCGAGGCCATGTTCTTTGGGAAGTGGGCTGACCGATCCTTTGTCCCCTTCACTGTCAGGGCTGACGGCCTGAAGGTGCTGGGGATATGGTTCGGAGGGACCGGGGCATGCGTTAGAAACTGGAAGGAGCGAGTGGCTATGGTGAAAAGGAAACTGGGCATGTGGGAGCGACGCTCCCTCTCCATTGCGGGTAAGAACCTGGTCATCAGGTGTGAGGTACTCTCGCTGTTGCTGTACGTGGCGCAGGTCTGGCCCATTCCACACTCCTGCGCGATGGCGATCACTCGAGCCATCTTCCGCTTTATCTGGAGGTCGAAAATGGATCGTGTCTGCAGGGACGCGATGTACAAGCCTCTAGATAAAGGGGGAAAAAACGTGCCCAACATCGCCCTCATACTGATGGCCACCTTTGTGTGCGGCTGCATCAAGCGGTGCGTAGACCCTCAGTACGCAAACACCAAGTGTCACTACGTGCTGAGGTTCTACCTGTCCCCGGTGTTGCGAAGGATGGGTCTGGCCACGCTGCCGCGGAATGCTCCAAGTAGTTGGACCGTGCCGTACCACCTGTCCCTGGTGGAAAAATTTATGCAGAAAAACACCTTTGACCACAAGTCCATCAGGCAGTGGTCAGCACGTAACGTCCTAGAGGCCCTGAGGGATAAGGAGAGGGTGGACCCTGTGGGATGGTTCCCCGAGCAGACTGTCAAAGTCATTTGGCAGAATGCCTCATCGCCAGAACTTTCCAACAAGCACCAAGACGTAGCTTGGCTGGTGGTGAGAAAGGCCCTCCCCGTCAGATCCTTCCTACACGCCAGGAGTCTCACCCCCTCTGCACGATGCCCTCGAGGTGGCTGTGGTGGGGAAGAGACCGTTGTCCACCTCCTTGTGGATTGTGCCTTTGCAAAGAAAGTCTGGAGAGAGATGCAGTGGTTGCTGTCGAGGTTCATCCCGAGCAGTTCTGTGACACAGGACTCTGTGCTCTACGGGCTGTTCCCAGGGACACACACCGAGACAAACATCAACTGCAGCTGGAGGATCATCAACTCGGTGAAAGACGCGCTTTGGTCTGCCCGAAACTTGTTGGTCTTCCAGCACAAAGATTTGTCCCCGACCGATTGTTGCGGACTGGCACAATCCAAAGTCCAGGACTACGTGCTGAGGGACGCACTAAAGCTTGGGGCAGCTGCCGCAAAGGCGCAATGGGGAAGGGTCGCTGTCTAAGACCTTTCTACCACAGCGCACCGAGAGACTGGGAACTGTTTAGAGCCCCTCGGGCTGTACAGATCAAAATGAAAGGCTGTAAATGACTGTAATATTGTTTGTACTGATGCACCTGGTGATACATTTTGTAAAAGTTTAACCTGGATTGTACCCTTGTAATGTTGTTTTTGAAATGGTTTTGAATGTGATTGAAGATTTTTATGAATAAAGTATATTTTTACAAAAAAAAAAAAAAAAATCTGTTCTTATCAGTTTAATATCTGATACGTCCCTTATCTGGGGACCATATATTAAATTGATTTTTGGAGCAGGGAGATGGAATAGGGGCTTGCTCCGTCCACTCCACGCATCGACCCGGTATTGCAGTATCTCTGGGAACGGTGCACCCTCCCCTTTCCAGGGGATTTTCAATGCTAAAAATAGTTTTCTTACAAACATCTGCTTTCTTTACTTCTCAACATGTACATGTTCCAAAATCCAACTTTCTTTGGAAAAACTCAGCAAGTCTGGCAGCATCGGCGGAGAAGAAATCAGTCAACGTTTCGAGCCCTCATGGCCCTTCAGCAGAACTGAAGCATAGTTTCAACAAGGGAGAAATATAAATTGGTTTAAGGTGGGTGGGGGGGAAGAGACACATTGAGGGTGTGGTGTGAGCAGATAATCAAAAGATGTCAGAGACAAAAGGGTCAAAGAGGTGTTGAAGGTGGTGGTCTTTGTCTGAGAAAAGTGCTAATTAAGAATGCAAGACAGGATATTCAAAGTACAGCTCTAGTGGGGGTGGGGTGGAAAGACTAAAGGTCTTTAGTCATTCTTAATTAGCACTTTTCTCAGACAAAGACCACCACCTTCAACACCTCTTTGACCCTTTTGTCTCTGACATCTTTTGATTATCTGCTCACACTACACCCTCAATGTGTCTCTTCCCCCCCCACCCACCTTAAACCAATTTATATTTCTCCCTTGTTGAAACTATGCTTCAGTTCTGCTGAAGGGCCATGAGGGCTCGAAACGTTGACTGGTTTCTTCTCCGCCGATGCTGCCAGACTTGCTGAGTTTTTCCAGGTAATTCTGTTTTTATTTTGTTTTGGATTTCCAGCATCCGCAGTAGCTTTTAGCTTTTTGTTTTTATCCAACTTTCTTTCTTTCTCTCTCTCTCTCTCTCTCTCTCACTCACTCACCCGCAGCAGCTACACACAAAAAACACGCACGCTCACCCAACACTCACAGACAGCACTCTCATCTCACAAACACTCTACCTCACTTATACAAAAACAGCTTTCACTTGCAAATACACCTCTCAAACACTCTCTCAGCTGCACCTTTCGCCTCACAACATTTTAAACCAGCTCTCTGCTGCCGCTGCCGCTGCTGCTGCTGACACAGCAACAATCAAAACTCACACCTCAAAGCTCACACACTTTACACAGCTACTCCGAAACCTCTACATCCACATTCACACAATCCTTACATTGCACAAGGAGCCCATTCCGCCCGTCGTGCCTGCACCAGCTCTCCCGGTGAACATTTCACCTCGTGCCTTTCTCCTGCCTTCTCCACGTAACCCGGCACATGCTTTCTTTTCAAATAATCATCTCATTCCCTCTTCAATTGAACCTGCCTCCGCCGCGCTATCAGGTGGTGCATTCCAGACCCTGACCGCTCGCTGCTCCTATCGCTTTTGCTTCTTTTGCCAGTTACTTTAAACCTGTGCCCTCTCCTTCTCGATCCTTGCCCCGGTGCAAACAGTTTCTCCCTATCTACTCTCTCCAGACCCCTCATGATTTTCAATACCTCTATCAAGTCTCCTCTCAGACTTCTTTTCCCCAAGGAATACAGTCCCAACTTCTCCAATCTTACTTCATAACTCAACTTCCTCGCCCCTGGAACCAAACTCGTAAACCTCTTCTGCACTCTCTCCAATGCCTCCACTACCTTCCTAAAATGCAAGTCAAAATGCAATCCGTCAGAGTCGGCATGGCTTTACGAAGAGTAAATCGTGTTTGACTAATTTGCTAGAGTTCTTTGAAGATGTGACAAGCAAAGTGGATAACGGGGATCCTGTAGATGTAGTATGTCTGGACTTCCAGAAGGCATTTGATAAGGTGCCGCACAAAAGATTAATACACAAGATAAGATCACACGCAGCTAAGGGTAATATATTAGCTTGGATAGAGGATTGGCTAACCAACAGAAAGCAGAGAGTCAAGATAAATGGGTCTTTTGTGGATGCCAAGCTGTAACTAGTGGGGTGCCACAGGGTTCGGTCCTCGGGCCCCAACTATTTACTTGGATTCAGGAGTAGAAGGTACTATAGCTAAATTTGCAGATGACACCAAAATAGGTGGGAAAGTAAGTTGCAATGAAGAAATAAGAAATTTACAAATGGATATGGACAGGTTAGGTGAATGGGCCAAAATTTGGCAGATGGAGTTTAACTAAGTTAAATAAGTTTAATAAGTGTGCGGTTATCCATTTTGGTCAGAAGAATAAAAAGGCGACTTATTATTCAAATGGAGAGAAACTTCAGAAATGCTTCAGCACAGAGGGATCTGGGTGTCCTCGCGCACGAATCGCTGAAAGCTAGTATGCAGGTACAGCAGGTAACAAGGAAGGCAAATGGAATCGCTTCTCGGCCTTTTGGCTAAGATCAAGTGTTGCAGGGGCGACACCATGGTCCTACCAAGGCAAGGTCGGGATGGAAGGGCTATAACCAATCGCAATCGAAATCCATACCGTGGGTTACCTATCACCGTCCGAGTCACGGTGAACCACAGCGAAGGAGGATCACCTATGGATCGGGGCTTCTTCACCAGGAGGATCCTGTTGAAGGCGTGCGGCTTCCAAGCTACGGAGATCTTCACCCTGCACGACTCCCGCAAAGGCGGTTATTTTGACGTGACGTTCAAGCGGGTGGCAGACTGCGTCCGGCTCCTGAGGGTGTTCGAGGAGAAGAGAGACCTGCCGGAGATGAAGATCCTGACGGCGGAGCCGCACTTCTCTCTGCCGTTGCAACGGGAACGTGAGGTGATGGTGCATGTGTACAACCCCTTCGTCCCTGTCGCCGACGTGGTCACCTTCCTCACCAGGTACTTCGATAAGGTGGGGAGCGGCACCGAGATTCGAGACGACTTGGGAATCTGGACAGGCAAACGCCTGTTTAATGTCACGCTAAAGACCGATGGTAAGGGAGCCATTTTCCACCCTCCTTCCAGTTTCGCTATCGGGGGAAACCGGGGCTACCTGGTCTACGCTGGGCAACCCAAGCATTGTCGCTCATGCGGCAAGGCTGGTCATGTGGCGGCCAACTGCAGCGCCTCCCTCTGCAAGATCTGCAAACAGGAAGGGCACCAGACAAAAGACTGCAAACAGGCCAAGTGCTGCAACCTGTGTGGCGAGGCAAGTCACCTCTACAGGACCTGCCCCAAACGCTGCCGTACTTACGCACAGGCAGCCAAAGCCGACCACGGGGAAGCAGAAGAAATGTTTCGTGTCACTCCAACCACCAAGGCCCCCAGGGAGCTCAACGGGACAAAGGAGGACACAGAGAGAGACAAGGTGGAGAAAGAGATTGAGGCAACAGAGAGCCAATCAACAGCACTACCCCCTGAACCTTCCAGTCCTCAGGACAGCGAATCAATGGAGGAGGAGGCAGCAGTGGAAAAGCAGCAGGGGGAGTGGCGGACGGTGAAGAACAAGAAAAGTAAGAGGGAGCGAAGAAGAAGCAAAGGCGTTTCCCAGAGAAGCGGCAAGAGGCGTCTCCCATCCGACACGGATGACAAGGGCAGCAGCTCTTCGGATGATGAAGTGCCAGAGCGGCACCGACAGAAGAGGCGGCAAAGCTCCAGGGCGTTGGAGGACGAGACACCCGAGCTCCAGAAAATTGGAGACAACAAGGAGACCAGCGCACCCCAACTTTGCCTGCAACCTGAGGAGGCCAGTGCACCACAGCCCCTGGAATCTGGGAGCAGTGAGGCAATCATCGCACCCCAGCTCCAGGAAGCCGGGAACAGCAACACCCCAGAGGGGGTGAGTTTTGGAGAAGCTTCTCCAGCAAAGGTCATCTCAAAACCCGCTCTCTACGTGAACCTCCAGATGCCACTGGAGCAGAACACGGCCAAGGAGATCTACCTCAGCCCATCCAAAGTGAAGGAATTTGAGCTCACTACGGGTATGAAGGAGCAGACTAAAGGTCTGGGACTCTCAGAGACAGTGGGTTTGGTAGGAGAATAAATGCTTTAATATGGGTTTAAAGATTGTATCCATAAATGTGCGTAGCATTAAATCTACTACGCGATGTGTTGCGACCTTGGACTACCTAGCCAAGGTCAAAGCTGACCTGTTGTTTCTGCAGGAGTGTGCGATACCGCACCTCAGCTCCTACAGGCAATGGTCACGATGGTGGTCCCACGGGCCATCGATCTGGTCGGGCGGAAACGACTCTCGTTCCTCCGGCCTGGGTATTCTGCTGCGGGGAGGCAACTTCACCGTCTCCGAGGTCAAGGAGGTGGTGGGCGGGCGACTCCTGGTAGCAGACGTAATGTACAAGAACGCTCCACTCCGGTTAATTAACGTGTACGGCCCGGCACAAGGGGCTGAGCGGCTGGAGGTTTTTCAGCAGCTCCCACTGCTGCTGGCGACCTCCAGGCCGGTCATTCTGGGCGGGGACTTCAACTGCATCATCGATGCGGCTGGACGATCCGGCAGGGCCGGAAGCAGATTGGACGCTACGTCCAGATCCCTGATGGAAACAGTTAAGGATGCCAAGCTGCACGACGTCTTCAGCAACCCTGCAGACGGAGCGCAGCGTAGATACACCTGGTCGCGGCCAGACGGGTCCATTCGTTCCAGGATAGACTTCCTGTTTGTGTCCCGTGCATTCACAGTCAGATCCACCGAGGTCAAGCCGGTGTTCTTCTCTGACCACTGCCTCCTACTGGCGGACTGCCACTTGGAGGAAGACCTGAGGGTGGGCAGGGGGGCATGGAAGCTAAATGTGCAACTGCTGACCCCAGAGAACATTGAGGAGCTCAAGAGGGATTACAAAGGTTGGAGAACCGTGAAACCCCTCTTTGAGTCCCTGACACACTGGTGGGAAGTGATCAAGGGAAGCATCAAGAGGTTTTTCATCCTCAAAGGCACCCAGAAAGCTAGAAAGGAACAGAGGGAAATGTCCCGACTCCAGGAAAAGATGCAGAATCTGCTCCGGCTGCAGTCGATGGGGGTCGATGTCAAGGAGGAGCTCCAAGAGGTGAAGGGCCAGCAAGCCTCGCACTTTGCCTCGGAGGCCTCCAAGATCATCTTCCGTTCCAGAGTCCGCTCCGTGGAGCAGGATGAGACGTGCTCACGTTTCTTCTTCCAAAAGGTACACAGAGAGCGCTCTGTGATCAGCAGCCTGAAGGAAGAAGACGGCTCAGTAAAGTCATCACGGTCCGACATTCTGAGGATCAGCAAATCCTTTTATGCCGGACTGTATGACGTGAAGCCCACGGACAGCACGGCCTCCCAGTCCTTCCTGTCCTCTATCACGGAGGTCCTAGACCACAGTACGCGGGAGAGCCTAGACAAACCGCTAACTCCTGACGAACTGACTAAGGCCCTCGAGTCCTTCGAGAAGAGTAAAACCCCCGGAAGCGACGGCCTGCCGGCGGAGTTGTATTCGGCTCTGTGGGACTTGATCGGCCCAGACCTGCTAGAAGTGTACGAGAGTATGCTCCTGGCCGGCAGCATGTCAGAATCCATGAGGAAAGGCATCATCACCCTCATCTACAAGCAGAAGGGGGAAAGGGAGGAAATTAGAAATTGGCGACCCATTTCACTGTTGAATATGGACTATAAGATTCTGTCCAAGGTCATCGCCAACCGGGTCAAATCCGCTCTGGAATTGGTGATTCACCCTGACCAGACCTGCTCTGTGCCAGGCAGGAAGATCTCTGACAGCCTGGCGCTGCTCAGGGATACGATTGCCTATGTACAGGACAGGGGTGTGGATACCTGCCTCATCAGCTTGGATCAGGAGAAGGCCTTTGACAGAATATCGCACACCTACATGGGGGATGTGCTCTCCAAAATGGGCTTTGGGGAGGGAATTCGAAATTGGATCCAACTGCTCTACACTAACATCAGTAGCGCAGTCTCAATCAATGGATGGGAAACGGATAGCTTTCCGATTAAATCTGGAGTCAGGCAGGGCTGTCCTCTCTCGCCTGTCCTTTTCGTGTGTTGCATAGAACCCTTTGCCGAGTCCATCAGGAAGGATCCGGGCATAAGAGGAGTGACGATCCCAGGCAGTGGAGGCACTCAGGTAAAAGCCTCCCTGTACATGGACGACGTCGCCGTCTTCTGCTCGGATCCGCTGTCGGTGCGCAGACTGATGCACGTCTGCGACCAGTTCGAACTGGCCTCGGGAGCCAAGGTAAATCGTGGGAAGAGCGAGGCCATGTTCTTTGGGAACTGGGCTGACCGATCCTTTGTCCCCTTCACTGTCAGGGCTGACGGCCTGAAGGTGCTGGGGATATGGTTCGGAGGGACCGGGGCATGCGTTAGAAACTGGAAGGAGCGAGTGGCTATGGTGAAGAGGAAACTGGGCATGTGGGATCGACGCTCCCTCTCCATTGCGGGTAAGAACCTGGTCATCAGGTGTGAGGTACTCTCGCTGTTGCTGTACGTGGCGCAGGTCTGGCCCATTCCAGACTCCTGCGCGACGGCGATCACTCGAGCCATCTTCCGCTTTATCTGGAGGTCGAAAATGGATCGGGTCCGCAGGGACGCGATGTACAAGCCTCTAGATAAAGGGGGAAAAAACGTGCCCAACATCGCCCTCATACTGATGGCCACCTTTGTGTGCGGCTGCATCAAGCGGTGCGTAGACCCTCAGTACGCAAACACCAAGTGTCACTACGTGCTGAGGTTCTACCTGTCCCCGGTGTTGCGAAGGATGGGTCTGGCCACGCTGCCGCGGAACGCTCCAAGTAGTTGGACCGTGCCGTACCACCTGTCCCTGGTGGAAAAATTGATGCAGAAAAACACCTTTGACCACAAGTCCATCAGGCAGTGGTCAGCACGTAACGTCCTAGAGGCCCTGAGGGAAAAGGAGAGGGTGGACCCTGTGGGATGGTTCCCCGAGCAGACTGTCAAAGTCATTTGGCAGAATGCCTCATCGCCAGAACTTTCCAACAAGCACCAAGACGTAGCTTGGCTGGTGGTGAGAAAGGCCCTCCCCGTCAGATCCTTCCTACACGCCAGGAAGCTCACCCCCTCTGCACGTTGCCCTCGAGGTGGCTGTGGTGGGGAAGAGACCGTTGTCCACCTCCTTGTGGATTGTGCCTTTGCAAAGAAAGTCTGGAGAGAGATGCAGTGGTTGCTGTCGAGGTTCATCCCGAGCAGTTCTGTGACACAGGACTCTGTGCTCTACGGGCTGTTCCCAGGGACACACACCGAGACAAACATCGACTGCAGCTGGAGGATCATCAACTCGGTGAAAGAGGCGCTTTGGTCTGCCCGAAACTTGTTGGTCTTCCAGCACAAAGAGTTGTCCCCGACCGATTGTTGCGGACTGGCACAATCCAAAGTCCAGGACTACGTGCTGAGGGACGCACTAAAGCTTGGGGCAGCTGCCGCAAAGGCGCAATGGGGAAGGGTCGCTGTCTAAGACCTTTCTACCACAGCGCACCGAGAGACTGGGAACTGTTTAGAGCCCCTCGGGCTGTACAGATCAAAATGAAAGGCTGTAAATGACTGTAATATTGTTTGTACTGATGCACCTGGTGATACATTTTGTAAAAGTGTAACCTGGATTGTACCCTTGTAATGTTGTTTTTGAAATGGTTTTGAATGTGATTGAAGATATTTTATGAATAAAGTATATTTTTACAAAAAAAAAAAAAAAAAATCTGTTCTTATCAGTTTAATATCTGATACGTCCCTTATCTGGGGACCATATATTAAATTGATTTTTGGAGCAGGGAGATGGAATAGGGGCTTGCTCCGTCCACTCCACGCATCGACCCGGTATTGCAGTATCTCTGGGAACGGTGCACCCTCCCCTTTCCAGGGGATTTTCAATGCTAAAAATAGTTTTCTTACAAACATCTGCTTTCTTTACTTCTCAACATGTACATGTTCCAAAATCCAACTTTCTTTCTTTCTCTCTCTCTCTCTCTCTCTCTCTCACTCACTCACTCACCCGCAGCAGCTACACACAAAAAACACGCACTCTCACCCAACACTCGCCGGCAGGGCCGGCAGCAGATTGGACGCTACGTCCAGATCCCTGATGGAAACAGTTAAGGATGCCAAGCTGCACGACGTCTTCAGCAACCCTGCAGACGGAGCGCAGCGTAGATACACCTGGTCGCGGCCAGACGGGTCCATTCGTTCCAGGATAGACTTCCTGTTTGTGTCCCGTGCATTCACAGTCAGATCCACCGAGGTCAAGCCGGTGTTCTTCTCTGACCACTGCCTCCTACTGGCGGACTGCCACTTGGAGGAAGACCTGAGGGTGGGCAGGGGGGCATGGAAGCTAAATGTGCAACTGCTGACCCCAGAGAACATTGAGGAGCTCAAGAGGGATTACAAAGGTTGGAGAACCGTGAAACCCCTCTTTGAGTCCCTGACACACTGGTGGGAAGTGATCAAGGGAAGCATCAAGAGGTTCTTCATCCTCAAAGGCACCCAGAAAGCTAGAAAGGAACAGAGGGAAATGTCCCGACTCCAGGAAAAGATGCAGAATCTGCTCCGGCTGCAGTCGATGGGGGTCGATGTCAAGGAGGAGCTCCAAGAGGTGAAGGGCCAGCAAGCCTCGCACTTTGCCTCGGAGGCCTCCAAGATCATCTTCCGTTCCAGAGTCCGCTCCGTGGAGCAGGATGAGACGTGCTCACGTTTCTTCTTCCAAAAGGTACACAGAGAGCGCTCTGTGATCAGCAGCCTGAAGGAAGAAGACGGCTCAGTAAAGTCATCACGGTCCGACATTCTGAGGATCAGCAAATCCTTTTATGCCGGACTGTATGACGTGAAGCCCACGGACAGCACGGCCTCCCAGTCCTTCCTGTCCTCTATCACGGAGGTCTTAGACCACAGTACGCGGGAGAGCCTGGACAAACCGCTAACTCCTGAGGAACTGACTAAGGCCCTCGAGTCCTTCGAGAAGAGTAAAACCCCCGGAAGCGACGGCTTGCCGGCGGAGTTGTATTCGGCTCTGTGGGACTTGATCGGCCCAGACCTGCTAGGAGTGCACGAGAGTATGCTCCTGGCCGGTAGTATGTCAGAATCCATGAGGAAAGGCATCATCACCCTCATCTACAAGCACAAGGGGGAAAGGGAGGAAATTAGAAATTGGCGACCCATTTCACTGTTGAATGTGGACTATAAGATTCTGTCCAAGGTCATCGCCAACCGGGTCAAATCCGCTCTGGAATTGGTGATTCACCCTGACCAGACCTGCTCTGTGCCAGGCAGGAAGATCTCTGACAGCCTGGCGCTGCTCAGGGATACGATTGCCTATGTACAGGACAGGGGGGTGGATACCTGCCTCATCAGCTTGGATCAGGAGAAGGCCTTTGACAGAATATCGCACACCTACATGGTAGATGTGCGCTCCAAAATGGGGTTTGGGGAGGGAATTCGAAATTGGATCCAACTGCTCTACACTAACATCAGTAGCGCAGTCTCAATCAACGGGTGGGAAACAGATAGCTTTCCGATTAAATCTGGAGTCAGGCAGGGCTGTCCTCTCTCGCCTGTTCTTTTCGTGTGTTGCATAGAACCCTTTGCCGAGTCCATCAGGAAGGATCCGGGCATAAGAGGAGTGACGATCCCAGGCAGTGGAGGCATTCAGGTAAAAGCCTCCCTGTACATGGACGACGTCGCCGTCTTCTGGTCGGATCCGCTGTCGGTGCGCAGACTGATCCACATCTGCGACAAGATAGGATATAAAGCAGTGTAAAGTAAGTTAATAACAAATTGAGAAAGTAAATATGGAACACAAAATATTTTAAAACGAGGGCACAGGTTAAAAACATGATCCTAATTTCTGTTGAACTGAATGAGGCGAGTCATTACAGTGCGTGACCGATTTGTTTAAGTGTGCGGGCCCATTAAATTTTTTGCACAGCCGCGCAAATTTAAAGGGGCTTATGTGGCGGTGTGTCTGTGAGGAAACGTTGACTGTGACCTCTCCTCATATCTTGTATCCCACTGTGAAACCATCTTCAGCTCCCAAATTGCACTCAGACAATGTGCTACATTTGCATATTGTGCAGGAGTCGGGGGAGGGGTCATGGGGCTGCCCCTTGTCTCTGTACTTGAAAACTGTCTCTAATGGCAGCCAGGCAGCAACTGTTGTGCTTACTCAAAGCCAACCTGAAGAAAAGGCAAGACATGTTGGGTGCTGAGAGGGAGAAGCATTGCCACTTTAGGTTCTACTTGGATTTTACTGAGGTAAAAGGTGATTGAAAAAGTCAAGCATTTCTCCCCTAGCAGTTACCACTGAGGACAAATAATAGCGAGCGCTGATCTGTCACTGAGCACTGAGGCCGGCCAAGGGGAGGCATCTGAAAGCTGCAGAGAAAGCAAGAAGCCAGGATGGACGACTGAGAATACAGAAAAATACTGGCTGAGGTAGACAGCAAAAACTGTGACACAAGCTCAGGTAAGCGTGGTGTTTTGCAGTTCAAGTGCATCACTTTGTGACAGTATAGATATTTTTCACTTTCCTAGGATAAGGCTGTTCCCTTTCTAGAAGTTAGAAGCAGCCGTGCAGATGTATTTTCTGCGCTCCTTTGCTTGCCTGCTGAATAGGACTGATTGGAGGTGAAAAGGTGATTAAAAGAGAGCCAACATCATTGCAGGCTGGCAGATACTGTGCTGTGCTGTGCTGTGCTGTGCACGCAGGTGGTTTTGTTGTTTGGCTTGTATGTGACTTCTGGTTGAAGCTGAAAGATTTCTAAAATTTTGAAGGAAATAATCTTTGAGAAGGGGAGAAACATTTTCAACATTTTAACAGGATCTAAGGCTGTTCACTGTGTCGTACCTGTACTTATCCTTGCTGCCACCTGTCTTCTCACTGCTGATCATCATCTTGTGTTATTATAATGATATAATGCATTGGACCTATTTACTGTGACTTCATAACATGACACATTTCCCTTCTGGTGATGTCATGCTGACATCCCGTAAAGGAAATAGACCAACAGTCAGCCCAAAAGAAGGCCCAATGCCAAGCAAAGGAAGCCCATAACGAGGATGCTAGACAGCTCGTACAAAAGAAAGCAGGGCATCAGGAAACAACTCAACAGCAGCTGACGTAGTACTCTCCAGGTTCAGTGCAGGAGAAGTACTGGAATCAGTAAAAACTAATGCCCCTACATGTACGAACATACAACTTAGGAGCAGGAGTAGGCCACTGGGCCCCAAGAGCCTGCTCCACTATTCAGAAGATCATGGCTGATCTGATTGCAACCTCAACCCCACATTCCTGCCTACCACCGATAACCTTCCACCCCGCCTTGTTAATCTATCCAGCTCTGTCTTGAAAATATTCAAAGACCCTGTTTCCACCACCTTTTGAGGAAGAGAGTTCCAAAGACTCACTACGCTCTGAGAGAAACGCTCCTGACTTTGCCTTCCCTGTAGATGTGGAAGGAGTTTAGCTGCATGCCAGGTCAGCCGGCAAGCTCCACAGACTGATCGGCGCAGGCTTGGAGGGCCGAAATACATGTTCCTGTGCTGTACGTTTTTTTTGTTCTTTGTTCTTTGACTGCCCAAACTGAAAGCAAAGACAAAAATACAGCAGGCCTCGATCGAAGAACTCCTCTGCGCTGTGAGCTAGTTGCTCACACGGAAACTCAGCTACAAAGACTCGTGGATTGTCTCTCATGCCTGTCACGTGTTCTCCCTTGTGACTGACCGTTTCTCGAAATTTCCCATTACCTGCCAGTTACACGACACATCTAGCGCAACCATTGCAGGAAGGAACATTGCAGACATTTCAAAATGGTCATAACAGACAGTCAGACAGTGCAATGGTATTTAAGTTGCCTACATAGATCATGTTTCACTCTGAGGTGCTTCAAGGCAAAAGTGATACATGTAGTATTCACTGGAAACATTCACCGTGTGTCTTACAGCCCGAGGAGCCTATGCAAATCCCAGCCCCTTGGTGCACTATGGCTGAAAGGTCGTAGACAGCCACCTTTCCCCATTGCGCCTCTGCCCCAAACTTTAGTGCGTCCCTCAGCACGTAGTCCTGGACCTTGGAATGTGCCAACTCTTTGCAATGGAAGACCAAGAAGTTTCAGGCAGCCAAAGAGCGTCTTTCACCGAGTTGATCCTCCGGCTGCAGTTGATGCTTGTCTCGGCGTGTGTCCCTGGGAACAGCCCGTAGAGCACAGTGTCCGGACCTGTGTCACGGAACTGCTCGGGATGAACCTCGACAAGAACCACGGCCACTCTCTTCAGACCTTTTCTGCAAAGGCAGATTCCACAAGGAGGTGGGCAACGGTCTCTTCCCCACCACAGCCACCTCGAGGGCAACGTGCAGAGGGGGTGAGGCTCCTGGCGTGTAGGAAGGACCTGACGGCAAGGTCCTTTCTCACCACCAGCCAAGCTACGTCTTTGTGCTTGTTGGAAGGTTCTGGTGATGAGGCATTCTGCCAAATGACCCTGACAGTCTGTTCGGCGAACCATCCGACGGGATCCACCATCTCCTTTTCCCGCAGGGCCTCTAGGGTGATACGTGCTAACCACTGCCTGATGGACTTGCGGTTCCTCTGCATAATTTTTCCACACGGGACAGGTGATATGGCACTTGGAGCTTTCCGTGGCAGCGTGACCAGACCCATCCTTCGCAACACCAGGGACAGGTAGAACCTCAGCACGTAGTGACGCTTGGTGTTTGGGTCTACACACAGCTTGATACAGCCATACACAAAGGTGGCCATCAGGATGAGGGTGATGTTGGGCATGTTTTCTCCCCCTTCATCCAGAGGTTTTTTACATCATGTCCCTGCAAACATGGTCCACTTTTGACCTCCAGACAAAGCGGAAGTTGGCTCGCGTGATCGCCACAGCGCAGGAGTGAGGAATGGGCCAGACCTGCGCCATGTACAACACTGAGAGTGCCTCACGCCTGATGAGCAGGTTCTTACCCGCAATGGAGAGGGAGCTTTGCTCCCACAAGCCCAGTTCTTTTCTCACCATGGCTACTCGCTCCTTCCAGTTTCTAACGCATTCCCTGGTCCCTCCGAACCATATCCCCAGCAGCTTCAGGCAGTCTGACCTGCTGGTGAAAGGGACAAAGCTTAGTTCAGTTCCCAAAGGGCACGGCCTCGCTCTTGCCACGGTTTACCCTTGGCACCCGAGGCCGGTTCGAAGTGGTCGCAGGTGTTGATCGGTCTGCGCACCGATGTGTGAAAAGTGGGGAGTTGACCGTACTACCGCATCACCACACTGCCCCAGGTCCAATAGCATGGCGGAATGTATATACTGTAAAGTGCTTACTTATGAAATGTCAGCAAAGTAAACAAGGCTTGTGACGGCCTGTCACAATGCTACACCTTAGAGCGACAGCGCTCAGTGCAACCACTCCTTCACCAGCAGAATTACAGTGCGAACAACCCTTCCCAGTCATCATTGGACAAAAGGTATGACTACAACACCCAACCGATGGAACATGAAATCCGGCAGAAATCAGCAGCATCTGTCCAGAACCATGATCAGATCAAGTACGAGCACCCATTGTGAAGAAACCGATGGCGAATCAGGGAAGTACCAGAACAAGAAACACCAAGTAACCCCATCGCAAGCAGAACGCGATCTAAGACACGATCCCAGCGCAAGACTCCTACAGACAACCAGAATTGTGAGAACGTACGGCAATCTCAAACCAACTTCACAGTATCAACGAACCACCATTCCGTCCCAGGGACTCATAAGGTGATCACTTTGTACAATTGTAGGTTCAAACACAGAAGAGCAATTTGTTGTAATGTAAATAGTTCTTATTATTTAAGGGTACAGCTTGGAGTTGTTGTGGTATACCTTTAAAGAGCGTATCTAAAATTGCTGTGCATCGCCAGGCAGGGTGTGACGTGTATATACTCATGTATAATTCTCGGGCCGATGATAGGAGCTGTCCTAGAGACCTAGATATTGTTGTATATATTTCATCTCTTCAAATCAAAGAATTGAGTTAGCGATCCTCTTTGTGTCGTCGGTGTGTTTGCGTAAGGTGGAAAACACAACATGGAGGACCCCCATTTAAAGTGAATGGCAAAAGAACTAAGGCGACATGAGGAGAAACCTTCTTGCGCAGCGAGTGGTTAGAATCTGCAATGCACTGCCTGAGAGTGTGCTGGGGGCACTTTCAAGAGTGGCTTTCAAAAGAGAATCGGATAATTATCTGAAGAGAAAATATTTGCAGGGCTATGGGGAAAAGGCAGGTGAGTGGCACTAGGGGAGTTGCTCTTGCAAAGAGCTAGCACAGACACGACAGGCCGAATGGCCTCCTTTTCTGCTCTAACCAATCTAGGACTCTATGTGTGCAGCTCTGCACACTTGCTTGCTGCATTGTCACTCACGCCCTGCAAGACACGCAACTGCTTTCAAAAGCTTCTTCCACAGCAGCCTCTGACACTGACGTCCATGTGGATAGGCACAACCCTCTCCCATCTGATTGGTGGAATACTGCCGATCTACATAACTCTGATGCAGTCTCACTGAAAGAGAGAGAACAAAGGCAACTTTTCCAATTAGAAATCCCGGGACAAATATGCCAACAGTGAAACCGTCAGTGCTTAGATATATATATACATAAGTCTTTGAACGCTGTCAGTCTGCTTTAAAGGAGGGAAGGCAGATGGCACTCGGGGAAGTCAAGGGCGGCGCCGGCATCGCTTCTCGGCCTTTTGGCTAAGATCAAGTGTTGCAGGAGCGACACCATGGTCCTGCCATGGCAAGGTCGGGATGGAAGGGCGAAAACCAATCGCAATCCGAATTCATACCGTGGGTTACCTATCACCGTCCGAGTCACGGTGAACCACAGCGACGAAGGAGGATCACCTATGGATCGGGGCTTCTTCACCAGGAGGATCCTGTTGAAGGCGTGCGGCTTCCAAGCTACGGAGATCTTCACCCTGCACGACTCCCGCAAAGGTGGTTATTTCGACGTCACGTTCAAGCAAGTGGCAGACTGCGTCCGGCTCCTGAGGGTGTTCGAGGAGAAGAGAGACCTGCCGGAGATGAAGATCCTGACGGCGGAGCCGCACTTTTCTCTGCCGTTGCAACGGGAACGTGAGGTGATGGTGCATGTGTACAACCCCTTCGTCCCTGTCGCCGACGTGGTCACCTTCCTCACCAGGTACTTCGATAAGGTGGGGAGCGGCACCGAGATTCGAGACGACTTGGGGATCTGGACAGGCAAACGCCTGTTTAAGGTCACGCTAAAGACCGATGGTAAGGGAGCCATTTTCCACCCTCCTTCCAGTTTCGCTATCGGGGGAAACCGTGGCTACCTGGTCTACGCTGGGCAACCCAAGCATTGTCGCTCATGCGGCAAGGCTGGTCATGTGGCGGCCAACTGCAGCGCCTCCCTCTGCAAGATCTGCAAACAGGAAGGGCACCAGACAAAAGACTGCAAACAGGCCAAGTGCTGCAACCTGTGTGGCGAGGCAAGTCACCTCTACAGGACCTGCCCCAAACGCTGCCGTACTTACGCACAGGCAGCCAAAGCCGACCACGGGGAAGCAGAAGAAATGTTCCGTGTCACACCAACCACCAAGGCCCCCAGGGAGCTCAACGGGACAAAGGAGGACACAGAGAGAGACAAGGTGGAGAAAGAGATTGAGGCAACAGAGAGCCAATCAACAGCACCACCCCCTGAACCTTCCAGTCCTCAGGACAGCGAATCAATGGAGGAGGAGGCAGCAGTGGAAAAGCAGCAGGGGGAGTGGCGGACGGTGAAGAACAAGAAAAGTAAGAGGGAGCGAAGAAGA
Organism: Cetorhinus maximus; assembly: GCF_964194155.1. NCBI lineage: Eukaryota > Metazoa > Chordata > Chondrichthyes > Lamniformes > Cetorhinidae > Cetorhinus > Cetorhinus maximus. Next base: position 143,959 of record NW_027596847.1, read on the forward strand.
AGCAAAGGCGTTTCCCAGAGAAGCGGCAAGAGGCGTCTCCCATCCGACACGGATGACAAGGGCAGCAGCTCTTCGGATGAGGAAGTGCCAGAGCGGCACCGAC